>NC_134415.1:91398799-91621504 GCF_030867145.1 Opisthocomus hoazin
TCTGTGGGAGAGAGGTTGGAGGATGGGATGCAAAATTGAAGAAACTTGTGATCCTGTGGAGTCAGGAGGAGGTTCCTTGAATGCTGGTGATACCTAAATATTAGACAAGTCTCAGTGTCTCTTTCAGGGCTGTCCACACCCTGCAGCAAGAAGCTAGTTTTCAGCTCTAAGTGACCTTCAGAGCCTTGCAGAGTGTCGCAGTGCCATGCAGGGAAACCTGTGCGGGTCCCAGCGTAGCACACTTGCAGAGATGTCCCAGACACATTAGCCCAGGCAGGGCACACGCGGCTATGGCCACACCGCTTTCCGCCCTGGAAAGACAGCGGTCCACCTTTGTGGTGCCTATGCAGCCTGCAAAATGCTGAAGCCAGGTAACGCCGTTGCTGCCAGGTGCCTGTGCAGGGAGCACTCTGCACCTCGCAGTTGAACTGGGCTGTCTCTGTATCCCAGATGCAGGAACGATGCATGTGCATCCCTTTGGCTGACTATCAAGCAAGAATGCATGAAAATTAAACAAATTACTGGTTGTTACAAGAAACATATTTCACTAATTGGCTTCTGAGGGCAACATTTTATTGGGCTACAACTATCAACAGGCAAAGTGTGGCACTTGTTTAATACTAGGACTTTATTCTAGCCTAAGGGAGAGGAAAGACTAAAGGATCAAGGAGACAAATGAAAAACAAACACAGAAAGCTGCAAAGTTAAAAACACTGAGAGGAGGAAGCCACAAGGGAACGGGATTAGATTTCAGAGTCTGTAAGCGAGCACTAGGATCTTTCTTGCAAATTAATTCCACACTTAATTTTTGGAATTCTTTCTTACTTTTCCAGACTCCAGCCAACACTAAGTCAGATGAAATGTTATAAGAAATTGGGATCCTGGGATGTAGTGGTAAACTAGTTTACTTTCACAGTTTCCTTTCATATGTAGATTAAGCACTGAATTTTCTTTTGTCATTGCTTGCAAAGATCTAAGTTTCCTTCCTAAGGCATCATCTTTTATTAATCAGCTTATCCACAACAGAGTCCAAAGAGACTGGAAATGGCTTCAGACAGATGTTGATAAATGTCTTAAGTTTCTTATAAACTAAATCAAGGCCAGCCATGTTTTATTAATAAGCTAACCTTCAAACATACTTTGCCCTCTGTATACTGTATTGCACTATATATGCCATCCTGTTTACACTGCTTGTCCCAATTTTATTCAAGGCTGTTAACATCCCTTACTTAAAAAAGCAAACTCCAATGTATACGTATAATGCTGTCATAAAGGGTAAATGTTATCATCTGCAAAATTACATGCTACATATCAGGTGTGGCAAGAATTTGGAAAGACTTATTCCTTTATTGTTACATCTCCTTTCCTTTATTTTTTTTTATACCTGTTGCTAGCTAAACATATTTGGCCAGCATGCAACTTAGCTGATACTATCACCTTGCCATGGGTCAAGTCCCTGAATCTTTCCCCCATCTCCAGCAGCAATGCTGTGGAGCGGATGCTGGGATCACACTATCCCACTTCTAAGAGCCTGTTCTCAGCCAAGACAGACAAGAAAACCCTGGGCCATTCCAAACCAGAAGAAAGACAACATTCAGCCTCTTTGGATCCCAAATCCTTCAGCTGTTGCCAAGCACAAAGTGGACACTTGAATTTTGCACTTTGGTTTTACAGATCATTAACAGCATTCATATAAATGATAAGCATTTAGAGTAATGCTTCCATAAAAGCACTTCATAGATCCATGAATGACTGGGTAAGCCCTGCGACCAAGATGATCAGTGAAACCAGAAGATCTGCATAGTATTTCCAATGGAAAATTTGATGATGGGGACAAATGACAGCCCAAGAAAAATGTTTGGGGAGATGGGGAGAGGGTGGACAGTGGTCTCTGACTTAAAGTGTTAGGGAAAGGTTGTTCTGGATGTCTCCCAGTGACCATAAATGTGAATATGATCAGTGACATTATCATCTCAAAAAAAGCTTAAATTGTTTTAGAAGAGGGAAGAAATAAAAATCCTTCCAAACAGCTTTTGACAACTCATTTTTTTAACCTTTCCCTAGAGGTTAGCATTTTAAAGGCATGACAACATTACTGAAAGAAGCCTTATTGCAATTACGGGAACATGGTTGGTTAAAGGTGTCCTGCAATATGCAGGACAGCATGCATACAGCATGACATCTATGGGGGGGGGTATGGGGGGGGGTTGTGCTCCTCAAGTTCAGTAGTAGAATGTTTTGCAGGATCAGCCCTCACTAGAAAGCAGATGACACAGAGAAGATGTTATCTAGAGGCAGCTTTTCTTTGTGGATGTATTTTATGGAATTTTAGGCTTCTGCAAGGTGATTTTTCAGAGATGCCGAGAAGTTTAGCTTTCATTAAAGTATTTTAGGGGCTGAGACAGCTCATAATTTTGAAAAAGAAAAATCCAGTACCTTGGTCAAAATCCTGGCTGTGCTGTCATTGATTACAATTTTGTCACTGACTTAAAAAATAAAAGGCAGGTTTGGGGTTTTTTAAATCATTGATAAAGTTTGCACTATCTCCACTAAAGCTGGAAATCTAATTTTTATATGTAAAACAAAACACCAAGAAAAAAGCATGTCCAGTGAGAGGCCCCTCTCACAAATATAGCTCTGGGGTATGCAGTGGAGAACAGGAAGTTCACACAGGCACAAAATCCCAAGTAACATGTATCATGAAACACTTCCCATTAGGTCAGAGTTATAGTGCTGATTCGTTAAAATGCAAAGTGTTGCACTCAGACTTCAACTTTCAAATGAAATGTTCTGAAAAATGTGTCTTTGTGGCTGAAGTAGTGTGAAGTCCTGTCCTGCCTTCTCTTCTCTTCACTTCTCCTCTCCCCTCCCAGGTTTCTTACAAAATCTTCCTATGGGAAAAGACATGAGAAGATAAGCAGAATTCAAGTGGAGGATCTTGAAACACAGCAAATAATTTATCTCAGTGAAAGAAGTATCCGTGAGAGATCTGAAAAGACCATCGGATAATTACAGTGATACATGATTGGAAAACTATTTCTGACAGTGTCAATTAGACGTCTGCTAAAGGTTTTAACAGAAACTAATGAAACTGTGGAGAAAAGAGAAAAAAAATCAGAAAGATGTCTCCAAATTGCTAGATCTATTGTTTCGTAAATGCATTTTCCATTGTAACTCAGTGTGCTAAAACACTTTAAGCGTCTTGGTCTCATCAGGTTCTTGCATAAAGGATCCCCTCTGCTCTTTAGGTGCTTTCTGACAAGTGCAAGATTCCTCTTTGCTGACCAGCTTCAAATCTCACTGAAGCTAATGGGAAATCAGGAAGGTCCTTTGCCGTGGAAGTTTGGGCCCAGAGGCACAAATGAAAATATTTTCACTGTCTTTATCGTGTCCAGGAGATGAAAGGAGAAATTTTGGTGGTGCTTAGCACTAGCCTTGTAGGCTCCATGTTCTGGGCCTTTTGCAGGACACAGAAATCCCATGTGCCAATTCCTCTTATTTTTATTGCAGCTGATGAAAGTTCCCAGCAAGGGGAATCATGAGACTCTAACCACCACAATTCCCTTGTAAAATCCTAGCCTCCAAAAAGTCAGCTTTCCCTCCAGAAAGAGCAATCTATGCAGTTCATGATTACACAGTGCAGGGTGTCCTGCTGAACACCAGCTCTAAGGACTTTCCTGTACGTTCTTCATACGAAGTTGTAGCACTTCCTCCTGCCAGGCTGGTCTGCAGTGGTAACTACATTTCACTGAGTTTTAAAAAAGAAAAAAATATAAGATGTCCTTCTCTGTAAAAAGCAAGTGAGCTGCAAGATCGAATAGCTATCTGATCTGTGACAAGAGGGACTTGCACTGTCAGTGGAAGCACTAAAACTTGAGATGTCTTACTTTTTAGAATCAGTAATTTATTTTCCTATCAACTATATCTATATGTAGCAGCAGGCAGTCAGAAGTCCACTTGAGATGGACAAGAAGTTTCTTATGTTAAAGTTGTCAAAAATCTCTTTGTCATCCCAGTGGTATCAATAGAAAAATCAGGACCATGCTTACCACCCTACCAAAATAACAAGGTCGGGACATAGGCATGGCCTTTCAGCATGGGCCAACTAAGGCATTCCCAAGCACAGCTCAAATACAGTAAAAAGAGTTTTTTTCTTTAATTCGTTGGGATGTCCTCAGAGAGGATGTTCACTGCAGTTTGTATTTCTCGTTCTGTGGGATTTGCTGAAAAACCCCAGCTGTACATCTTCAGTATATTTATCTTGAAAGATCAGTTGCTCTTAACGGGTGAACTACTCTTTCTGGTCCCTGCAGGGTGTAGGGACAGCGCAGGATCCTCCTAAACCACCACCCCTACCCCAGGAGTCATTCAAACTCTGCTGTAGCAGCAGTACGCACACACCATGCTCAAAATGGGCCGTTGCATGGTCTTCTACTGCACCAGCACTTCACACAGACACACCAGCAAAGCGTTTGGCTGTGGTGCAGTGGTGGCACTGGGGCTTTATGGCCACCCTCTCTGCCTTGGCCAGCACGGAAGTGTGAGCCTCAGAGAGCTCCTGTGCAGCCCGCGGCGAGCGAGCAGCTCCCGCGCGTGCTGCTCTTGTGTTGCAGGTGTTGGGACAAGCGTAGGAGCTCCAGCTGCTGGCTCTGAAGGCCAGACCCTAATCCCATGCCACAGAGCGGCTGCAGGGCCCGGCAGGCAGCGAGCAGCGAACCAATCAGTTGAGCGGTCGCGCGTGTGTGCGTGTGAGTGTGTTTTGAAAAGCATTAAAATGGCTGGCTGTTGGCGGGAAAATGACTTGTTTAATTGCTCAGTGGAGGCCTGGCCCACCTATCGTGAGACTGGAGCAGTGTGTAATCACGGAGAGTGCAACTGATGGGAAAAATGTGCTGGTTTTACGTTGTGTAATAGATGCTAAAAGGTATAACCTGCTGTGTAGTTTAACAGCTCCTATTAAACCCCCAGACAAAGCATTTGCTGGGATTGTGGAAATTTTACAAAATCGCCTGTCTCAAAAGTCACAGGAGAGCACGAGGCATTTCTCTTTTTATAAAGTGAATCATAAAAAAGAAAAAAATAGAAAAAGTAGTTTCTGAATATGTGGCTGGATTAATGAAATTAACAGAGCATTGCTAGTTTAAATGAGTTTAATGATGCTCAAAGGGAAATCCAGAATGAAGGCATTCAAAAAACAGCGACTTAAAGAAGCTGACTTGATCCCTTCTGTTCTACAAATTGCTGCAGCGATGAAGACAACTGATGAAATGCCAGGGAGCTCCGGCAGCATCTGGTAATCTTTACAACAGATAAACTGGTGGTGAGGCAGGCAACACAAGCAGCAATTTGACTATTCTTTTTTTCCCTCTTCTTGTTATAAATAAAAGCATGTTTGAGCACAAGCAAAACACTGCAAAAAATGACACAAAAATAACCACTGCCTTCTCACAAGAGGCAGACTGAAGGACCCCGAGTCACCTTTCGGAGTCCTTGGAGAACACTGCAGCAGCCCTACACTCAATTAAGCGGCGTTCGGACTTCTTTACAATTAAAAGAACAAGTCTTAATGCAAAGCTCATTTCACAGTCTGCTGCTTGTGACTGCAATAAGACTGGCAGGGACTGCTTAAAAGCCCCTCTGGATGTGACCTCAGCACTGCTAAAACACGCACGGAGGAAATTCTTGCTGCATTGACTGTTGCTACAGTGAACGTAAAAAAAAAAATTGCAGAATATGCTAAATACCTGACAAACAAGAGGGTAATATCCAGCTCTGCGAGTGGGTCTGTGGTTCGGTACTGTGTGAGCTGCTGCTGTCATAGAGGTAGAGCAGCCCATTGGGGTGCCCTGCTCTGAGTTCCCCCCTGCGGGCGTCAGTCCTGGCCTTGGGACAAGGCTGCGCATCCATCAGGCAGTGCAGGCAGAGGAGACAGTGCAAGCAGCCCACGTGAGGCAGATTGCTCCCAGCCGCTGCTCCCAGCAAGGCAGGAGGTCACAGCTCCTGTGCACGAAGTATGGCAGAGAGGAGGCATTTTCAACATGCAAAAGGGTCTCACTGAGCAGTTGATGACCACTGCAACAGAAATTGGGCAGAATTTAATAGTACAGAAGTTACAGTCATGCATTGCCGTGGTGAAAGAATGCATTCTAGCTGTATGCAAAAAAAAATAAATCCAGGGTAAGCAGTTGATAACAGGTGAACAGAAAACCTTGACCATCAGCTAGTCATGGGATAACCGAGTAGCTTGTGGCTGTGAGAAGACCAGAAGTGTCCAGAGGATCTATTGCAGTGGCATTTTGAATATCCCATGAAGTGTTGGTGCTATCAAGCAAGGAAGGTCCTGTCAGACCTATGAAGACTACCATTCTGCGCTGCCAACAGCTGCATTTGACAGAGCTCTAAGCTTCCAGGGAACTGATGGCTTTTCTCCAGTTACCCTTCTGAAACCAAGTGCCTCACTTATTCTCAGAATTTTTAAATGACTCAGATCATTCGGGTCAGTCTCTGTGACGTTGCGCCCAAAATGAACCAATTCTCATTACTCAACAAAGTAAATCTGAAAGAGCATCACCTTTGCGTGTGTGAACCATTACTGAGGAAGTCAGTCCTCATGATGGATAAGCTGGGTCATGTCACTGTAGGAAAATGTGCTCTCGAGTCACAGGAGTTAAGTCTTCTTTCTGCGCCTGCAGTTTTTCATGGGTTTGTGTGCAGCCATTGCTTGAATATGCAAAGGGAGGGACTGTGCATCCCTCAAGTTCCTCAAAGTGCCTCAAATTGTAGCTTGGCTACTAAGCAGCAGATAAATAACTGAATTTATATCCATTCTGCCATCATATACCCAAAGAACAAGTGTCCTCTAGTCCTCTGATGTCTCCTGTTTTCTGCTATTTCCACAGGCAAAAAGCCAGTGATACCTGCCATGTCTCTTGCCTTGTAGATACCGAGTATTAAGTTTAATCAACCTGATCCTAGGAAGCTCTTTAATCTCAAAGGAGCCTTACAAAAAGCTCTTCCCTCAAAATCCTATTGCTCATAGAAACTGCAGAGCCTTGGCCTAAGTCAGAGCTTGCATTAATTTGACTGTGAAACAAGATTTCACAGCCCTGATACACATTGTTGTTACTGTAAAGGCATCAATGGATCCACTTCAGATAATTTCCAAGAATTACACCAGGCTGAACTTAAGTTCTCATATTTTCTCTTACATGCCTGGAAGCCCTGACTCACTAAACAATCATGTTCTTCAGTCTTTTATCTATTTTCATTCTGTTTTTATCCACATGTGCGGAAAACAGTCAACGTAACATTCTAGCTTCTTCTGTATTTGTATATTGGAGCAATATTCTTCCCTTTGTCTAAAGGTCAGATTACATTAGCAGTTTACATTCCTGGTAAAACATGCAGGCAGATGTTTTCTTCAGGGGGCAGAGCATGTAGGAGGAGGCATCATTCTCTTCTCCGGTCTTCAGTCAAGCTAGGCTTGTCGTCCTCAGCTGTGTAAATGTGCATCTTAACTGAATGGCATATGATTCATTTCAGACTAACGTTTCAATGAGCTTAAAACCATTTGAGAGTCTGTTATCTCTTTGCGTAAACCCTGGGACACTGAAATTAATGGCAGGTCTGCTGCTGACTTCAGGAAACAGTACTGGGACTCCTGCCTCCCCCTCATCCAAAGTGTGGTTCGGTCATGAAAAATGGAAATACATTTCACTCTATTTAGCAAGGACACATTCTGAAATGCAATTTGGCACTGAGGAAATAAGTCTGGTTCATAAAACATCTATGTATGTAGAAAAGAAATTACTTTTGCAAAGACTGAAGCTTCCCTTTAATTAGACTAATAACCCAAGACTGTGACAGGTCTTCTGCAGAGCTGGAGGTCCTTGTGGACCCAGCCTCCAAGTGCACATGCACATTTGACTTCTACTTCTTTTGTTTTCTTTTCTGTGAAATTTGCATCCTCCAGCTTGAATTTTCAAGGTCCAGTTGAACATACCAGGCCCTGTACAAGGAATTTATTAGTGCAAGTGTTTCAGAGTTGGGAGACCACAGCATAAACACAGCTTTCTGAAACATTTGCTTTTAATTCATGGCAAAGAAAAGTTTGAAATTATGAAAAAGAATGTAAATAAGGCAGTGCTCCCTCCAAACAATAGTCTCACAATGGCACAGGCTCTGAAAGCTGATTTTTCAAAGACTGGGGATGCAGGGTTCGCCTATGCTGCTCTAGTAGCAGGTTCCTTGTGTCTAGGCTGAGTCAGGGGGTAGAGCCATCGACTCCTCACTGGGTGTCAGAAGAAGCCTTCACCCAAAAATAAGACTCATGACAGGGTCTCCTATTGGCTTCTTTTGGTGCAGTCACATGCAGCACAGTCAGCATATCTCACTGCCACAGCAGATTGCTGGAAAGGTTGGGTTTTGAGCTGGTGCTTAGAGTTAGAGTGACTCTATACATATGGGGTGGGTTTTAGGATGATATTGCACGGCTATCATTTGCTAAGACTGTTGACAAATCCCGACAGAAGATCCTGTTTTCAGTTGCTAACAACTGCAGAACCATGATTTGAATATTCCCAATGGTCAGCTGGTTGGGTGAATCTTTTAATAAACAGAAGAACATCTATTATGGCAAAAGAAAATGCATGGCTGTATTCCTATCCATATCCATATCCAAGACTGGACTAGGAGCTTTGCCTCTCTTGAAGAAAATGATATAACTTTTTATTTTAAAAAGGAAAGCTCAAGTACAACAATTCTGAAAGACCCATCCCTTCTTATGTGACCTTTCTACCAGGGTTAGGTCTGCTCCTGTGAAAGCCTGCCCAGATGAGCTAAGCTTTGGCAAAAAGGCTGTCCGCTTAGGCAGGAACTTTTTACTGGATTGATTGGAAGAGTGCAATGCTGCTGAGCATGCTCACATCGCGCTCAGCCTGCACAGACATCACTGCTCAGATGATGAGCGTGTCCCAGATCAGCCCTGCTCCAGTGGCTCCTCTGGTGCTCCCGTGACCACCCGCTGGGGAAGCCCTCTGGAAGAGGAGGAGGAAGCCCTCTGATCTGAACCTAGCACAGGACGAAAGCAAAGCTGAGTGGAAAGAACCATGTTATGGCAGCAAGATGTTTCCTGCAGGATCACTGGCAAGTGGAAGGGAAATGTGGGACTACTTAGGCAACGAGGCATGGCCTGAGAGACGGAAACAAGGAAGGAGGGATAGATCAGAAGAGGATTTAGGAGGGAGGATTGGATGTGGGCTGGAAAGGAAGTAATGGCTGGAAGGTGAAACCTGAGGCACATATCCGGTGATGAGGAGAAACTCCCCTTTCTCAGCTGCAGCTCTTTTCCCAGTCTCAGAGTCAATCAATCAAAAATTAGTAACTTTGAAAGAAGGTTGTCCTCTGAAGGAAAAGATTGCAGTCCTGTGGGGAAAAAATACTATGTGATCATATAATTAAAGTCTGCATCATGATGCATATGCAAAAGTAGGCCAAATTTAAGTTGTACAGACAGTAAATATTATTTTTTAATTAAATTGTAGAAACATTTTGTGACCTGATGATTTTTTTTTCTGTTTTATTTAGGGGAAAGAAAATTGTGGAAATGTGTACTGCAGCCAAAACAATGAGATAGAGAACACTAATACTGGAAAATATTCAAGCAGTGTACTGAAGTGACAAGAAATTATCTCAAGAGAACCACAGGCTACCAGAATTTATTTCTCCCTCACTTGTGAGTTCATATGATTTTTGTTGATTTTTTTTTTTTTTTTTAGTCTTGGAAACTGATCAGATATCTGCGGGGATAAATTTTTAGTCACAACACTGCATTTCAGTGACTAAATACTGCTGATGTCTCTCTTAATGACTCAGTTCTCTGTTATTTCAAGAGGAAATATGTGTCTATTCCTTCACGATAAGGGAAGAAGCCTGAATTCTGCAGAAATTTGTCAAGGCTACGGAGTGCCATTATGTTCGGCCACAGACTAAACAAACACACCCAGCAACGTATGGAAAAGAGGGCTAAGAAGAAAGTCAACTAATATGAAAGGAACTGTTTCTTCAGATGCTTTGGATCAGGCCTCATGTTTCCACTGGAAAAATCTTCACAGCCTGTTGTATTAGGAGTATGTAAAGTGAGGACGCTGCTTTGTGAAAGTGTGTGCTTTAAATTAGCTGTAAATGCTGTATATCAGACATAACTTTTGTCAGCTTCAGACAATGTTTCTTTGGCTGCCAAAATGGAAAATAGACAAGTTTCCTGATTTCTGGAAGAGCTGGTCGGTCAGTCCTCCGTGGCAAACTCTGGAGGCAGCAGATCAGCACCAGCCTTGCTCTTCACATGGAAATAAAATCATACAAGCATAGAGTAGTTTGGTTTCATAGGGACTTTTAAAGGTCATCTAGTCCAACCCCCCTGCAATAAGCAGGGACATCTTCAACCAGATCAGGTTGCTCAGAGCCCTGTCCAACCTGACCTTGAATGTTTCCAGGAATGGGGCATCTGCCACCTCCCTGGGCAACGTGTTCCAGGGTTTCACCACCCTCATTGTAAAGAATTTCTTCTTTATATCCAGTCTAAATCTACACTCTTGTAGGTTTAAAACACTACCCCTTGTCCTATCGCAGCAGGCCCTGCTAAAAAGTTTCTCCCCATGTTTCTTATAAGCCCCCTTTAAGTAATGGAAGGCTGCAATACGGTCTCCCTGGAGCCTTGTCTTCTCCAGCGAGAAAGAAGAAGGACTTTTATGGATGACTTCAGGGAAAGAGAATCACAACAGTCCCGAGGATCTGTAAGAATCGCACCCTTTGCCCAGCGTTCCTGAAAGGGCTCAGCCCATACTGCCAAGGCTGTGCTTTCTCATTTCCTTACAAATGCACCCTTTTGCGACCGAATATTACATTTATGGGGTTTCACATTCAGGGACGAATTCTGCTTTGATTTACACTTTGTGCTTTTCAAGGAAGAAGCTCACCACGTTGAGAAGCACCTGCCTCTGTGGGCGAGCTCCTCTAAGCAAGAAGCAGGACGGAGCACCAGACTGCAGCACTCCCTGGGGAACCAGCTACTGGGAACCTCAGCAGCTCCTTTTTCTGTGACAGGGGTGTCAGCATTTGGCCAAGAATCTCTCCGTCCCAAAACAGCATGCTGTCAGATACAGCAATCTTGTGGGTTTTATCTACAGCACCATTATCTTCCCTTTCTTTGTGTTTGCACAGTGAATTAAGTTATTTTGGAGCAGAGCCAGTGCTCTTCTCGGACTCTATCTGAATGTATTCCCATAGACTTTCATTGGAGTTTGAGGAATAACTAGACCAAATCTGCAGCTTTTTGCTCCTTTTATTATTAATTTAGAGCAGACGCCATCTTGCCGCACACTTGAATAAATGAAGTTTAGGAATGTCAGTGTGAGTTTGGCTCTCCTGTGTACTAAGAGACATTTTCTAAAAATTAATATATTTTCTTTTAATTCCTGGATTTGTCTTCTATAATCAGGCCCTGCCATGTGCTCTCATCCCAAATACGGGCTTTGCCTTGATTTTAATTCATGTGCTGGAAGATGAGAGGAATCAGACCTTCATTTTGCTGTGCTTGGTAGCATCTTTAGCATTGAAGAAAGTGGTAAGCCTTTACGGGTGCAGGCACAGGATGGGGAACCCTGTACAACCCCATACACCTGAGCCAGGAGCAGCTACTGCACTGGCTGCTCTGCCTCTGCCCGCGGGCTGCTGCAGGAACAGCCCCTTCCAGCCCGAAAATCAGGTCCCTCCTGGACCATGGAGGGGCTTCGGCAGCATTTACGTTTGTTTCTTGTAAACGTACGTTGCAAACATCACACGTCATTTTTGTGTTGCTGTTGGTAGCTTTAGTGAGAAATTATTCTGGAAGAGAAGCTGCTCTTTGAAGTCAGGGCTTGAGGCCACGAGTGGAGGATGTGCGCCCAGCCACTTGCAGGAAAATAAACAGAGAGGCCCATTCTGCTGTGCCACCTTTAACAAACATGCAGCACTATTCAGAACTTTTAAAAGAAAACAACACAGTTCCTCCTGCCACCCAGTAAAAAATGTACGCTTGCAATCGCGTCTTGTTTTGCATATGATTGGTAGCATACTTTTAAACTGCTGTAAGTAATAAAAATATATATGCGCAAGTTGGCTATAAGAAATGCCAAAGTTTCACCTAATAAAATTTTGGTATGCCTCAATTTTCAAAGTAAATTTGATTTATTTGAGCCACCAGCCATCTGATGACAGCCTTGTGTTTTTTATATGAGTCATGTCCCAAGGGGTCCAGAATATGCCAATAGTGTACCTTGGATCAGATCCAGTGTCCGCAAACAGGTTTTCATTAGACTTTGATGCCAGTTGCATTGGGGAGCAGAGAGGCTGCTGAAAACCAGCTTTACTTTGGGATCCTTTCTTTCTTTTAGAAAAAAATAACAAAGATCTTTTTTAGAGAAGCTTTACGCCTCCACATTGTAGGTGTATGGCAATATTTTAGGGAACAGTAATCTGTTATTGCAGGTGGTCATGCTTCAAGCACTTCCGTATTTTGAGAATAGATCAGACAAAGTGCAACAACTTTTATTGAAAAATTGCCGAATTTGTAAATTAGAAACACATTTTTCTGTGGCTAAGATTAAGTTAGCATGTATTACAGTCACTGGGACTTCTCTGAAGCACTAAGGGGAATATAATTACACAGATTATTCCACATATCCTGGGTTGGGACCATGGGCATACTGAGGGCACCTCAATCACCCCATTCTAGATCCGAACGTTAGTATCTGTGGTGATACCCTGGTGCGTTTGGACTGGAGGTCTTTGACAGGCAATGCCTACGTCCCTTACCCCCATAAGCCGAGCGTGGGCACTACTGTCTCCCAGTTGGCAATGTGGGAAGGCAGCAGGAACTGGATTTCAGATTCTGGGAAGAGCCAGTGCTGCATATTGCTTTACTGTGGTCGCTGTAATAGATTCAGAGGTATCACGTTCAGCCTAAAAATGGACCTTGGCCTGCCCTCCCCTTCCTGTAAGATTACCACACTTAGAAGTTTTGAATAAGATAGAAGGGTAAATGGCAGTGGAGGAAACCCTAAGAGACACTCCGAGGTGCTGGTGGGTGCGTACTCCAGTCCAGTAAAATAATGCCTTTGAGGCAGCCAGATTTGCACTCACCATTGATAATTCTGTATGAATTTGTGGAGCCTTTGGCCTGTATCTCTTATTGATAACAGGAAAAATATTGAAAAGAGGAGGGTATAATTTGGAATCTTTTTCTTTCATAATCCCAGAGCACTTCTGACCCTTTTTGTCTAAAGTTGCCGTGGGAAAAAAAGCCTTGTGCTGCTTTAGCTGGACACTGCTGTTGACAAGCAGAGGGAATGGAGAGCGATCTGTCCTCCCTGGAGTGCTGCTGGCCTCACACGCCGGATGGCAGCAGGAGGGAGGGAGGGAGGGAGGCAGGGATGGAGGCAGGTTTGCTGCCCCTGGGCTGCACCCCTAACAGGGACAGCAGGGCGAGCCAGTGCTGTGCATGGCCATGCAACCGTGCCAGCTCCCAACACGCAAAATGCCATCTCTCCTCTTCTCACTGTGCAGGCTTCTCCTCTCCTTGTTTCAGGTTTGAAGGCAGAATTACACTGATGCTGGAGATCCAGCATCCCTGGTGCATGGAAAACTGCATCTCTTTCCTGCAAAGAAGGATGGGGGCAGAAAGAGCATACCTCCTCTTCCCAATGGGAGCCCTGCCACACCACGACATAGGCTTGGGGGGAGGCTGAGCCCTTCTCACGTGAGGGCTTTCACACAACTGCAGGTCTGACCCAACTGAGAGACTACAGTCACTTCCAGAGACCCTCCAGTTGCTCTTGAGACTTTTTCCCAGATAGCATTTTCTGAAGGCAGCACTGCACAGGGCAAGGCAGGAGGTGCGGGGCTGGCACGCCTGGGAGAGCCAAGCTCAGCTCACTTTGGGCAGGACTTGGCTACGAACTGTCCATCCCAGCACGTCTGCTGTTGCTGGAGAGAGACAGACCTCCCCAGCGAGCTGCTCCTCACTCCTTCCTCTGCCTGATGGATTCTGTACTTCCGGATCTTACCTCCAGTGACAAGCAGCCCCAGAAATCACCAGTCTGCCCTCCTTGTGGAGTCACAGAAAGATGACTGTGTCACAGCCGGAGAGTCACGTAGATGTGGGGTTGATGGAGGCTGTACACATACATAGTACAGACAGGAGCAAGAACCACAAGATTGCCTCCTAGCAGCAGAAGATGCCCCTGCAACAGAGTTCATCCAACAGCAGTCGCTGAGCACCTACTCTAACTCTGACGTGAGCTGTCACACAGCTGCTCAGTGCTTGAAAGCCTGCCTAGTCTCTGGAATTTGTATTTTATGATACATAGTGCTGACGGTAGAGGGAAGATTGGGACACTGAGCAATGCATCATGAATACTTTTTGGTGAGCTACATTGTCTTCCAATGGAAGAAATAGCTCTCATAATGCAGATTACTGCCCAATACTCATTTTCTAATTTACAGATTGCATTAATATCTTGGTGTTAAGTCTCTGCTTCCTACTACTCCTTGGTTTCTAATTCATGAACATTAATCCCTGCAGGTAAACAACGCACCCTCCCTCTCCCTGGATGCAACTGAGCCGCCCGGTGTCGGGAGGCACTGGTTGTCATGCTGTGATTGTCCTCCAGCACACGAGTCTTTTAATTTCTGTCTGTGCTTCTGCGTGTGCTGCTTATGTTTCTCCTCAAATGATCTGGTTTCACATGCTTGATGCTTGCAAACAGAATCCATGCAAATACCCCACGCCACGCGGTCATTAGTCACGCTTGGTTACACTTTTCAACAACTTCTGGGTGTGAAGCCTGAAAAGGCCCCGCTCTGTCTTGCAGTTTTTAAAGCTTGCAACTGGTAGAGGTGAAGGGCAGGTTTCTGGGGTGGATTTATTTGGCTTTTTAATTCTGCTACATTTTTATGGGAAAGAAATATTTCTGTGAACTCGTGGACACCTACAGAGTGCGACACTTAATTCATTTTGATGTTCAAAATAAAAGAAATTGGGACGCCCAAGCTTTATTTTCATATATAAGGTTTTCCTTCCAGCTGTGGTAAAAGCCTTTGAAAAGTATACCCGAGCAGATGCAAAAATTCCTCCTGGATAGACATGCTTCCCCACATTTTCTGAGCCTGGAAATTTTAGCAGCATCTGTAAGGGGAGAGGGGCTAGGGTGTGAGGCTCACCAGACCAGCTCAGGAAAAACACCATTTCCAATAGCTAACTGAAGAAGCTATGCTCAAAACTGAGGTGAAGACAGTGCTAGCTGCACCCACCCAGAATATGCACTGTGAGAGATTCTGGTTGCCTTACAACAGGCTAGAATTTCTTACGTGCTTGCAAAGAGAGTAACAAATGGACTGAGGCTAAACTCATATAAATCAGTCGTGTAAACCCCAAAGAAGATTCAGTTCAAGTGCCCACGGTGTGTAAATATAAAGCACTCTCCAGGAGGAGGTCTCTCAGAGTGCCCGGAGCACAAGTTGGACCAGCTTACTCCTGGTTTTCACATTAGTAGGTGTGATGCAAGTGGGCTTAAAACTGTGCTTGAGTGTGACTGGAGCTGATCTAATGCACAGCACACCATGCATTGCTGCTGAACGCGATCCAGTCTCTACCAGCAGAAGCTGTGCATGAAAAGCAGCTGCAGGTCCCGGTATTGGGCACACTAGATGCCGCAGCAACATTTGGCTCTAACATGACGGAACATAAAAAACCCCTACGTGTCCACTGTGTGTGTATACGTGATGTGTGTTCCCATGCACAGTGCTCCTTTTCTCAGTTTATCGACCCCCTTGTAGCAGAGGCAAAAACTGCCCCATCCACACAGCTGAAATCATCTTTGGTCACTGGCTGCCACCGGTGTTGGTCCCTACGCGGGGCTCCTTCCCTGCTCGCTCTGACTCTGCCAGTTCTGGCTTCTTCTCCGTTCCTCACTTTCAGGAAGGAAAAGGGAAACTCTAGAAGGTTTCTTTGTCAGAAGCCATTTTCCTCCTTCCAGAGCAGCCGCACCATGAAGTAATTTGCCCAGCTAATGCCACACGGCTGCTGTCTCCGTCTGGTCCAGCCTGCCGCAGCCACCTCCTCTGCTCCCAGCTCGGCTGCTGAGTGGTTACAGCTCTGCTTCTGGAGTCGAGTACCCATCACACCTCTCAGCTTTGCACCCTTTCATTCGTGCAGCCCAGGCTCTGTGGAAACGGGGGAGGGAGGGATGTTGGTGTTTCTTAATCTTGAAATGTATTTTCCAGTAAAATATACTGTGTATTAGGAATAATTTCAACTTTTCTTATAGATCTCAGTGTCAGCTAAAGTCCTTCAGGTTTCTGTCGATAGCTTACTCTTTCTATTTTTATTCTTTTCTTTTTTTTCAGTCAACATTGAAAGATTTATGCTACCCTTTGCAAAAGCCCTGCCTCCCTTTCCTAAGGTGAAACATGCACCTGTGAAATCTGTGCTTGCAGAGTTTGCTGGGATTTGTACTGTACTCACACAAGTTTTCTGCTCCATGCTCACTGGATTCCAGAAACAAGTGTTAACACAAGGTCGGCTCACCAATTTGCTTTGCCGCAAGACATATAATGGTCACAGGAAAGGACAGTGTAAAACAAATCTGTGTGAGAAAAAATGGCTTGAAGAATAACTTAAAATCTGCTTTCCTTTTCTTGTCTAAACCAATGAAAATTCCATTTTTTTTTTAATCAATCGAACCCCAAAAGAAGAACGAAAACCTTTTCCGCCCTTGCTCTTCTGGCTCTTATTCTCCAAAACATAACACACCCTTAGACAGACAGGGAATGATTTTTGAGGGTGATGTTACTAGGAGTGTTACGAGGAGAAGCTGACAGACCTAGGTGTGCTCAGCCTTAAGAAGAGAAGATGAAGGTGGTCTGCAGTTACCTACTGGAGGACAGAGAGAAGGCACAGCCAGACTCATTTGAGCAGTACACAGCAAAAGGCAGAGAGGCAACAGGCACAAGTAGCAATACGGCAAATTCCCATTAGGTATTAGGAGAATTTGCTCACACAGAGGGTGGTAAAACAGTGCAGGGGGTTGCCCAATATCCTCTTGAACATACTCAAAGCTCAGCGATCTGACTCTAAGCACCCTGATCCAACTATGGAATTGGACCTAACCTCAAAGTTGTTCCTTCTTTGAGCAGGGGCTTGGACCAGATGAAGTCCAGAAATTTCCTCCAAACTAAACTATTCTAAGACCCTATTACAGCTGGGACACTGTAGGAAAGTCATAAATGAAGCTCTGTTTCTCTCATGAACATTTCAATTGCTGTGAAACTGTACATGGGTTGAAATGGGTGCAAAGACAACTCAAAGTTTTCTAGCAGTGCAAATGCCACTGGATTGTTACTGCCCTATGGACAGCGGGTTGTCCAGGCAGGAATCCATCACTTGAGTCAATGGAATGATGTGGGGTGGGTGTGGGTAGGAAAAGGACTAGCACTAGGACAGAGAAGCAGGAGGAGAGCTCTGGAGAATTAGCTCATGGTACTGCCTGCTGCCAGGGGAAGCGAAGGATGTGGAGCCAGAAAATTTACCTTCTCTTCCAGTATTTGCCTCCTTATATACACTCCCAGGCAGCCAGCTTGGCTTTAAAGGGCTGTGGCATAGGCAACAGAGGCAGCAGAAGAAAGATTATTTATGATCCTCTGTCATATTCAACCTGGAAGCAACACCAAACTGTTATTTCCTGTGCTTGCAACTGGCCCTCAGTTATTTGATGTTATTCTACACTACCTTTTTTTCTCTAGGGATGAATTGTTTATGAAGCTTTATCATCCTGTTAGGTGAAGATTTTATTAAAATATGAAGCTCTGATTGGTGTAGGTCTAATGTTTAGTGCCATTCTCCTCCCATTCTGGTATGAGCTTAGAAATGCAGAAGCAAAGACGTGCTGATAGCAGACTCCCCGGTGGACCTACTTCTGAAAGCCCTCTGCTTCCCTTTTCCCACGCTTGTTCCGAAGTAGACTGAATCTGGTGAAATTCTAATGTGTTACAAACTCCATCTCTCTCTGGCCTAGTGTTCAAGAAGGCAAAAGAACTGCAAAGGAAAGCGGAAAAAAAAATGCTATTTTTGCTGCCAGGACACCAGAGAAAGTGGAATTCAAGTGGATCTGGCACAATTGAGATAGTTATGCTGAGGCAAAACAGAACATTTAGATACTCTCTTTCCTTGTAGAAGACTCCCCATACAGGGAAGATATGGCTTACTAGAGTGAGTCCAGAGAATGGGTCACAAGAGGATTAAGGGACAGGACCATCTGTCATACAAGGAGAGACTGAGAGAGATGAGACTGTACAGCCTCAAAAAGAGACAGCTGAGGGAGGATCTCATCAATGTGTAAAAACATATGATATGGGGGCAGGGTATAAAGAAGATGGAGCCCAACTTTTCTCAGTGCTATCCAGTGACAGGACAAGAGGCAATGGGTACAAATGGAAGTACAGTAAATCCCATTTGAACATTAAATCAAACATACCTGGTTTTGGTTTTTTTTTGTCTTCCTGTGAGGGTGGTCAAACATTGGCACAGGTTGTCCGGAGAGGTTGAGAGGTTCTGAAGTTTCCATCACTAGAGATACTCAAAACCCAACTGGACATGGCCCTGTGTAACATGCTTTAGCTGACTCTGCTCTGAGCTTGGGGGTTGGACTAGATGAGTCTGAAGTTTTCAGACTTCCTCACAGTATGTCATGCTAGTCCAATAAAAATCAACATTTGGAAAAATGATTATATCTTCAATGTGTAAAGGCCCAACTTTCTAGAAAGACAGAGTATCAAAATGGGCCTCCTCTAAATCAATCAGGTAAGCTAGTCACAAACTCAAGTCTCTTGACTCAAGCCTCCAATGTCAGTTGATGTTTTGTTTTATTCAGAATGAGAGTCAGACATTGAGCATCGTGGCCATAGCAGTGATTTACTGATTTGACTCCAAGACAGTGCTTCATTTGTGTTCAGTTTCTCTGAAACAAAAGGAACTGGTTGCCCTAACTGTACTTTGTTTTCAATAAATGGGTATAAAAAGGGAGAATGCTGAGCCTACATCTAAGATATCTTTTTTCTATGATAAAAACAATGTCAGTGGATTTGTGTTGGCCATGAAACAAGCATTGACATGAGAACCTTTTCCCATACAACAACTTATTTATTTTGAGATTATTTTTAAACAACCACAGCATTCATTCTCTATCCAAGGATAAGACAAAAATCACCCAAAAATTTTTTCTAGATGATGTCTGCCTTAGCAGTTGTTACAGGGTATTTCTTAGAAAGAACTGATAACTATTTTCAGAAAATGTCCCACAGAAGGGAATAAACTGATAATCTGGAAAACTAAGAGTATTTAATTCACCTCAACTTGATAAAAGTCTCAACTTTTAATTCATAGATGTGTATTTTTTCTACATCCGTATCAGTTTCCAATATTGACAGCTTTCGTGCAAGCCTCTTAAAACCCAGGCCTTTCCATAGCTGTGTTTCCTCCTACGCACTCCCTTGTGAGATTGACAGGCCTGTCTGAAAATGTTTTGTTTCTGTCTTCTACTTGAACTTTTTACTTTTCGAATATGGGAAAAAAGGAAATCCATTCTACTCTGCAACTCTTCACAGGATGATCCTCCATTTTTTTCAGCAGGACTAATACCCAAAGTCTCATTAATTATGTCTTTATGCATCAACTGATGGGCAGAAATCTTCAATCCATGATCATAAATGCTGGCACAACAGAAAAAATGTTCATTGGGATACTGCTAACGGGTGCAGAGGCAGGCCAGAATTCCCACAGTAAAATGGGGGAACAGACTGAAACCCAACCTCTGCCTTAAAAGACAAAGACAAAGGTAATTTTTTTATGTCACTTTGAAATACTCTAACAGGTAATGACCTTTGAATACATCTCCACTGGCCACTTTAAAGAAAGGGCCTTGGATTCTGATCTTCAAACTCATATCATGACTGAAAAAAATTGATGGAGTTTGACGGACCTAATTTAGGTAGGAAATTCCCATCAGGAGAATATTATCCTTGTGCTTTGAGCCCCTGTTAAAGTGCCTGGGATGCATGCACACAGATAGAATTAATTTTTCAATCCAATCTTGATTCAGGACATATTCTCTCCAAAGTCCTATAGGAGGCTTTTGGGAGAGCCTTCGTCCAGCTCTCGCTGTATTTCCCAGCCAGTCTGTTTGACTCTAAGTCTGTGGCTACGCTTTCACCTTTGGGAGACCCAGGACTCCTCAGACAAAAATTGCTTATTTCTGAGGAAACTCTTTTTTCTCTTGATGTCTACAGCTGCCTCTTGTAAGAAAAATGTTTGACCAAAATAAAATAACCAGCATGGATATAAAGCTGCTGTCTGTTTTTTTTGTCTTGCTGCTTATGGATATCTGAGCCTTTTTTATTTTCTGCAAGTCAGACACTTCACCAAGTACTTTGGAAAGAAGGCAGGCTTTTTCTCCAGTGGCACTGATTTAACCATGAGCTTAGATCCCTCCATGATATGAACTGCAATTCCGCTTAGCAGTTTCTTCCCCTAGTAGTGCTCACCTCTTGGCCATGCAGGAGTCAGAGATGGAGGAGAGTTCTTGAGCCACAGGATCCTTACACGTGTCCTCCTCGCAGCTCAAAAAGCAACCTACACTCAAGACCAGGGAGTGGAGGAGCACTTTCATTACGCCCTGCGAAGAGGACACAAGAGGTCAAATTCTGCATTATTACAGTGGTGAAATGCCACAGACCTCAGTAGAATAACTCTAAATTTAAATGTATACTTGTGCAACAAAGCTGGCCCATGACCTCTTTAGCCAAAAATTGGCTGGTGACCCCTATCCCATCACCCAAACAAAACACATTAGGGGATGTAGTTCCTTGTTTTATTTTGGGAATGAGAAGATAAAACACTTTCCTGTCACCATGGAAATATGCAGTAAAACGCAATTAAAAACTAACAAAATGAACAAAACTCAAATGGCTGAACTGAGGAGCCTTTACAGCATTTTTCAACATGACGCATTTTTTTCTCCATTGACAGAACCGTGTAAATCTGATAAATAATGACCTAAATAACGTACACAGAAGTCATCATTAATTTTTCCAAATTGCACTGGAATTGGTTCAGGCTGTCAGCATTTGTAGCACTCAAGCAAAGACTGTGGTCCACACACTGTTGTACAAACACTCACATCTGTGGTTTTGCTGTAAGGAATTAGAAAATCTTCCAGCACAGCCCACAAACACAACTCCAGAAAGGGAGTCTGGGAAATGCTGAATGGAGTACAGTCTGGGGGGTCAAACACTGCACTGACCTGCGAGTCAGACTGCTCCCCAGCCCTGCTCTCAGGCTGCGCAGAACTCAAGGCTAGGACAGCCCAAAAAAACCATCTCATCCTTGAGGGCACTTGCCTTCATTCATACTGTACCTTGTTCTAGATGAATTGCAGAGGGATGAGTGTTTAAATGGAAGATGAATCACTCCTACACTCAGCCAATTTAATAAAGTAGAAAATATGAATGAAACAGCCCTTTTAATAGCTTTGGCTGGTTCTGTAGGGGGATTTAAAAATCAGGAGGGAAGCATCAGGCTTGGCATTCAGCTGGAAACCAGCAACATATGGAATAGGGCACCTGGATGATGTGCTCCTGGCAACCTGAAATGGGCCATTTGCTTTCTGAGCCATCTGGAGCCTCTCTTTAAGGTCAGTGATTTCATTACTTAACAATCTCAGTGATTCATCTGCCATTCATAGCTATGCTGCTCACTACAGGTAGGTCAAAGCCGATGGGCTGGAACGAGTTCCTCTGCCAGTACTGGTTGTTTCTGATTTTAGCATCAGGCAAGCAGGAAGGGCACCAAGAGGATGGCACCTCGGAGGGCTGGCCTTTTGATGCACTGGGACACCAGGGTTAGAGATACCTATACTCCTAACTCCTGTTTGACTTCTGTAGGAGTTAAGAAGCCTAAATAACTGCCTGGATCTGGGCCAAATGTCTTTGAAGCGTTTCCTTTTCTTGTGGCATCTATCCCTTGTCAGCCTAACAATAATCTTGGAGGATGGATATGTGATATATGTGCCGTGCTAGTGTTAATTGAAAGATCACATGCCAGGGAAGATTCACAAGCAGGTATTAGCCTGCAGGCTAGGGTGAAACCAGCCAACAGTGTTCCCTGCAATGTCCCAGAGCACAGCACACCTCGTAATAACATCAAATTACGTCTGAGAATAGAATGGCAGGAAGGAATTGGTCAGGCTCGAGGCTGACTTTCCACAGCTGGTTCTGCAATTTAAGCCTGGACCACAAGCATAAACTTCCTTGGAAAGCATCTCAGCTCAAGATGGATGGTTGAAAAGAACAAAGGGAGATGCTGGGCAGCAACGCAGAGGCCTTTGCTCAAGTCTTTTCATGCACAAGGCAGAGTTAGATGTTTTTATCTCTTTTTAGCCTTTTCATAATGTGATGTAAGTCTTGAAGCAATATTCCTGGATAGAAATTGGTAGGTAGTAGCACATACTATGCACCGTATAGCCACACATGCTTATGGTTCTTCCTTGAAAGTGAATTGAAGAGCTTAATGTAAATTACCAGTTGAAGGTCTCAGCCCATATTCTGTGATCTCAGACAGGGCATTTTTAAGGGATAGATTTCCAGATGGGTAAGAGGACCCTCCTAAGTAGAGGAAGATCAGATTAATGAACAAATTGGACATACACAAGTCCATGGTACCCATTGGGATGCACACACGAGTGCTAATGGAGCTGGCCAATGTCATTGTGAGGCCACTCTTGATCATGACTGAAAGATTATAGCAAATGGGAGAGGTTTCTAAGGAAATGAATAAAGTATATGTCACTGCTATCTTCAAGAAAGACAAAAAACAGGATCTGGGGAGTGAGGCCAGTCAGCCTCACCTGTATCCCAGGAAAAAGATGGAACAAATAAACATGGAAACGTTTCCAAAGATATTAACGACAAAAAAAGTTACCAGGAGTAGTCAGCGTAGATATACAATGGCCAAATCATGTTTGACCAATCTGATAGCCTTCTATGATTATTTGACTAGTTTGGTGGACAAGGAGAGAACAGTGAATGATATTTATCTTGATTGTAGAAAGGCTTTTGACACTGTCTTTCATAATATCATCACTGACAGGGAGGATGAAGTACAGCCTGTTTAAGTGGACGGCGAGGTGGATTGAAAACTGCCTGAAATGGCTAGCTCAAGGGGCTGCTGAACAGTGGCACAGAGTCCAGTTGGAGGCCACTCACTAGTGGTGCACACTAAGGGTTGATACTGGGGCCATCTGACATATGGGGAGAGTCTGAGAGATCTGGCACTGTTCAGCACAAACATTAACATCACTTTACTGACTATACAAAATTATCGGCCCTATGTTAATGTCCTGCTGTCAATCCTTTGTTTTATTTTGGAAAGACTTAACATCACAGCAAATAGAATATAGAAGTGTTATGCAGACTAAGTAGGCTACAATGAAGACAATTATTGTTAAAAAAAGAATAAGATTTTAGGATTTGGGGAAAGGGAGGAGGAGTTGACTGATTCTGGGGGATACAGGACTTCCCACTTTCTGCTTTAATCTAATCCCATCTGTTTCATGACCAATTACTTATGGGCATTATCTTTCCCATGAACACATAATGTTGTCTGCATTACTTCAGTTTCAGACAGGAGAGCCATAAAGGTGGGGAGGGTTGTTTTCTTTCTAGTTTTGGGTGGAGGAGGCCACTAACTCCAGATGAAGGAGTTAATCCCTCATTGGTTTAAGTCTCTAAGAACTGGCTGTTCTGAACAACACATACCCATGAGTGCAGTCATAGTTGGGTTAAACCATGTCACTTCTCACTTAAACACAGACACTGAAGTACTGAGAGAGATGGTCTGAGGCTTTCAATGGCAGCATTTTTTGGAAGGTATTTTTCCACTGGTCACTTAGCAAAACACAAGTAGTGCTTCAAGCTGATTTATATGCTAGAGATTTTGAGAAGGGTTGACTAAACTTTCACTTAACTTTTAAGCCTGTCAGAAACTGGGATCTTGTAACCATAATTTATTCACTGGACAGCAGTTTGCATGCCTAATTTCTTTCCCTCAAGCATTCCTAAAAAAAAAATCCTGATGTATTAAATAGATTTTAGAATTAGCAAATGGCTAATTATACTTTAAGACAATGTATTTAGTGGTCCACACATTGTGATAAATCTCTGAGTTTTTAAAAACATTTTCCGTACTAGCAGGAATCCAGCACACTTTCCACAATCTCCATTACTCTTTTTGTATTACATGTGATAAAACTGAAAATAACTCTTGCACAAGAAAATCAGCGGCATTAAAAGCAGGAGCCAAAGTCACTCACAAAACCTACTTGAAGTAATCCCAATGTCATTATGGAAAATTACTCAATTTTCTGAATGCTAGCTATGAAAACTTAGAGAGAGGAGAATTATGCATCTTTATATTTATTGCCATCCCATGTGAGAATATGCTGTCATTACCCAACAGATAAGTATTTGGTGTGAACAACATGGACCCTGTATGAAATCCAAAATTGCATTTCACTGGAGCAAGGATCTGACACTTCTACTTTATAAGGAAAAACAGAAATCATGCAGCTTTCCCTGCTCCTTGTAAAAAAGGATGGTCATGTCACTGTGTGAACAGGTATTTGCGAAGTACAACCATACTTTCATTCTTGCATCCCCCACTCACCAAGAGGAAAACCAAGCAGCAGCTAACAACACACTTTTCCCAGATATCTAGCCTCTCATATCTACCTGAGACTGAACAATCTCCAGCCTTGGTAAAAAGTAAAAGTCAAACTTTTAAGCTATTTAACTAAATGGACATAATCTGTCACCAAGTACAAAAAAAATCAGTGATTTTGCATAGTAAACGTAAACAGCAAGGAGAAGACAAATGGTTGGGTGAGAAATATCACCTGGCTGAAATATAGCCTTCATGGGCTTCACCAAAAATGATGGAAATCATGGAGAGAAAGTAGCATATATCACGGGGAACAATTATAGTTGTCCATCTGCATAATACCATCGTCTTGCTGGATTTTTTTTCCACCCTCTTGGTACTGGCAAGGCAAGTGACTAATATATTTAGTGTTATGAGAACTCCGCAAGGCAATGACATCACATTACTCAATTCGTCTCCTGTGTCCTCTGAGGAGTCAAAGGTCTCGTGTACACTCAAAAGAAAATCAAGTGACCTAGTCTGAAATGAAAGCTCTTTCCAACATAAACAAAACCATAGATCCAGTATTTTTGCAGTTATGACAAACTAATTTGAAACTTAACGGTTTGGCCCAAGCTTTGAATTAGTCATTTTTTATTTTATTTTTTGTTAAGTGAAAGAAAAATGCCAAATGCTGTCAGAGCATGAAACTTATTGGTATGAGATTTCTCTGTTAGATGATGTTTCCTACACTGATCTTCTGCTGCCAGCAAATAAAATACCTTTTAATGTGTTCTGGCTTTTAATGTATAGCACTGCCTGCGTTCCATATGTTTACCATTATCCATAGGCTCATCAGTCCCCTTTATTTTCTATAGAGGCAGTTGTGGAAGGAGGCCAGATTGTGCAGCAACACAGTTCCGGTAGTGAAATTAGCAACTGAACAATATTCCCAGAGAAGTAGTCCTGTTCACTTCTGGCCGTAAGCCTATTTCTGGTGCAAAAAATGTCCATAGGAAAGGAATTGTGTGTGCACGTATGTTTGCAAGAGCATGCGTGTGCAGTATAGTATGTACCACACACATTCACTGAGAACACTTCATTTGCAGCTCAGATCTTCACCAGGTTGGGTAACCATCGGTCACTCCATTTTACAATGTAAGAAATCGAGGTAGTGAGGTGCGGGGATGCCAAGTAACTTTCCCAGA
The DNA here is from genome assembly GCF_030867145.1 of Opisthocomus hoazin. Lineage (NCBI taxonomy): Eukaryota > Metazoa > Chordata > Aves > Opisthocomiformes > Opisthocomidae > Opisthocomus > Opisthocomus hoazin. The sequence continues at coordinate 91,424,792 of NC_134415.1, forward strand.
GTCCTGCCCTGAGTGTGAGCCAAGCTAGCAGCAGAAAGTAAGGCTGCAGCTCTGCAATGTCCTGTCCCTGGGGTCAATAATGGCCAGAGGTATTTCTGCATCTCACTCCATCCCTCTGCTCTTCTCCTGGTCTCTACACTGCAGTACAAAAAGGTCAGGAAAACAGCTTTAAGAAAAATCTTTTTTAAACTTTTTTTAAGGGACAGAAGGCATCTTGCAAGTCCAGACCCCTCATCTGATCGTCATTGCATTGCTGCAAGAGCTGTTTTGTCAGCCTAGTCTGAAAGTTGGGACAGGTGATAGGCAAGAGAGGATGAACAGGCAGGGATACCATAAGCCGTCATTACCACATCCATGGCCTAAGTTATCCGTACACGCTGATGACATCCATGTGGTACTCTGCAGAACGAGGCAGTAAATTGAAATTATCACATGCCTTTCACTTACCCCACTTCCAATTCCCTGTCTGCTCTATAACGAACTCTTCTTGTACTCCACTTTCTCTTAATGAACTATTACTAAAAAAACCCATAAACTCCTCCTATTCCTGAACATGGACTATTTATCCTCAGCTTACCCTATGTTTGGTCTTTGCGTAAGCAGTATTTAGATCTAGTGGGCTACTGGCACTTAGAGATGAAACTTGGAATTTTCTCAGCGGAAAAAAAGCATCTGTGGCATAAATGGTAAATAAATGGCATAAATGGGCAAATATACCCACCGTTTTTATTGTCTTAGCCATGAGTGCTGCCCAATTTGATGGCATCACAGGGAAGAGTTTGGACACAGAGAAGTGGTGCCCTGCTGGGGAGGTTGTCACTGCCTCACCCCAGCCTGGCACCAGCACCACACAGACGCCAGAGTGCAGAAAAGCGTGTGTAAGAGATGGATCCTGCACACGTCCCATGGCCACGCTCTGAGCCTGGGTGCTGTGAGGCCAGGTAATGGTGTGGCCTCCAGACATGCAGCCTTGATGTGAGGTATCTCCTTGACATCCTGCTGGTACAGGAGTGGTTAAGCCCACAATTGCTCTGCTCTGCACCTCCCTGCCACCCCTGTGCTCCCCAACAGACATGTGGCTTCCACCACCTCCTGCAGCCTAAGAGTTCCCTAAAGCTGAAGGTGCTTTACTGGTCATTACAAGCCAATTAAAGTCCACCTCCAGGTAGTCCAACAACTGGGAACTCCAGTATAATCCTACTGTAACCTCCATGCTTTAATCTAGCCTATAGCAGCATCATAGCAGAAAGAAAACAGATTATCTACCACTACCTTTTCAAAACTGTATTTTGGGGTGTTTTGCTTTTTTATCTCCTTGAGCTCAAATTTCTTAAAGTCCCCATCATATTCCTACATACTTCTGTTTTTTTCTACTTAGCTTACCTGGGGAGCTATACCCACAGTATTGAAGGGAAAGACAGTTTTAAGACGGGCTGCCTGCTCCTGTGCTTGTCGTTTGGAGCTTAGAACATATACAGAGCAAACCTCTGCCATCTTACGTGGTTGTGCTTGTTTTCGCAGTTATCATGTGGGCTTTTATTACTTCTTCTCCACCGCTCACCTCAGACAAGCCTATCTCCTGCCTCCTGGCGATGCAAGGAGTGCTCCTCCTGCTTCGCTGTGTTCATATGCAATAGTTTGACCTGGAGTTAAGAGCATGATGTTGACATTTCCCAGGAAATCAGCCTGGAGGATCATGACTGATTCCATCTGGCCTCAAAATCTAAGGCAGTATTAAAGTTTTTTCTTAGGTGAGTATAGCCAAGTTGCCTGTTCTGTCTGCCTTTTTTTTTTTCTCCTCTCTAGTGCAGAAATTGGGTAATTTGACTATGTTTATCAAACATTCAAAATAAATGTCTATTAAATATGTGTTCAGCACATATTCAACATATAGTGAATTTATACTTGGGGTGTAAATATAGTTTTATATATGTATGTCTATGTGAATGCATTTAGATATATAGTGGGCTAAATTCTGATTTAATACAGGTTTGTGTATACAAGCCAGGAGCTTGAAGTTCCTTGACAGGTGAAACCAAGCAAAGCACATTCTTATCTTCCCTACAAATAAGCATGGGTGAAGGCTGCTCGCAGAGACCAGAGAGATTAAGTACTCAAGAGTGCTCTGACAGTTTTCCAGCCTGCCCATTGTCACGCAGCATTTAAGCACTCAAACACTGCAACCACGTAAAGATCCAGGATTACAGAGCTGCTGGAAAGGGGAAATGTGCGTGGGCCAATGGAAGTCCCATCTCACTCTTTATCCTCAAGTTCATGCCGCTTGTGCTATGTCACTGCATCCTTTCATTTATCCTCAAGGATGTGAGATTAAAAGAGCTGGGGCTGCATGAAGAATGTGTGGAAACAGGAATAGAGGCATAGCGGAGAAGAGATATTTGTTATATTGTGTCTGCTTTGGTCCTGCTCTGTCTGCATGAAGCCTGAGTTCTCCCTCTGACGGAAAGAGCTCCCATGTACTCTTTCTTTTTACTCTACACTTGTAGGCACAGCTAAGCAGGCTCAGCTCCCCCAGTAGCAGGAAGGAAAATCTGAAGAAAGACATCTTCATCCTGCTGGATTCTGTGGAAAAAAAAAAAAAAAAAGAAACCAGAATTTTTTTGAATAAATAAAGTGTGTGTGGAAGCCTCCTCTACCTGCTGAACTTGGCCTGATTAGAGAAACTCTGGGCAAATTAAGACAGTAAGTGGCATGGCAGAAGTGTGACTTGAATTCCTGAGCACTTTGGATCATCGTTACTATTGTACACAGTGAAGAAGCCACGCGTGACACCCTATGAGGTGATCCGAACATTAACCAGGCCTTCCAGCTGGTTTCGAATGCTCTTAGCTGGGTGTGTTTGCTGGAAATGTGTCCTTTGGAGTACAGCCACTCTTTTTCCCTTGCTCCAAGTGCTGCTGGTGTGTTTGCTGACTTGTGGTGGTAGTTGTGGTACTTACGTCTGACACAGACAAAGTAGCAGAAATAACCCCTTCATGGTAAATATTTGCTGGGGAGTAGAGTATTAATCTATTTTTCTTTTTTTCTCAACATGCAGTTCCAGTGATTACGGCAGTGACTTTGCACTGAGTCACATAGATATCACACAGGATACAGCTGTGGTGAAGGGGGAGAAGTACTATTTAAAAGGGAACACATATCTCTGGCATCCTTAGAGACCCAGAGTTCCCATGTGTTGTAGTTACAAACCAGGGCAACTCTCCCTTGTCTTTCTGCAGGAAGGACAACTGAAATATGTCTGGCTTCACTTGGGGAAGTTCTGTATGAACAGAGTGATAGTGAACGTACAAGTACAAGTAACCGCGTTGGGTAGGAGAAGCTGCTCCATTCCAGTGTAACGTCTCCCACCCACCCCAATTAGTTCTTCACCACTGAGGTGCACTGCTGGGACTCATGAGTGTCAAGTGGGCCTAAAATAGGCTCATCAGAGAGGAGTGGTTCAGGTATTGCCTGCTGTAGGTGACCCTGCTTTGGCAGGAGGGTTGGACTAGATGACCCACAGAGGTCCTTTCCAGCCCCTACCAATCTGTGATTCTGTGATTCTATTTGTTATCATTGAGCAGCCACTCAGTTACATCTGCTACGGGTTTACAGACCTTTCAGGGTAGGATGTTGCTGAACAAGACTGGTCAGGAAAACAAACTTCTTAAAACTTGCAATAGGCCAGGAACACAAAACCTCATATGTATTTGATGGATGTTATATAGCAACACAAGGAATGGCACCAAGTACACCAGCTGATTTTTTTACCCCAAAAGGTGCTACCATATGAAAAATGTGTATGGACAGTTCCCATTTGTTTGACTTTTGTTCATGTCAGCACATGTTGATCACTAAACCATCAATAGAAATTAATCCCTAGGGTAAGCAATGGGCAGAGGAGGCAAAGCAGATTGAAGTTATTGAGATGCTCTGAACTTTTTTTTCTTTGGGACTAACAGTTAAACAACAGTCATAGTTCTGGCACAAATCCAGTTCTACTGTGAACTTTTCAAGATGTTTTATTACATCCCAGGGCATCGTCACCTATTTCATTGGTATAAGGACACTTCACTGGTAGAGGGAGCACAGTGATATTTTGCAGAAGAACATCCAAGGCAGAAGGAAAGATGAAGACAAATAGGCCAGCTCTAACTTTCTCTTGCAATTCTTTTTCTTTCTATTTGCCAAACTCTATGCAAAGCTCTTTTGCATTGTTCTGAAGATTTTGGAGGGTTTGGCGTATGTTTGCTCCATTTGAAGGAGAAGAAAAATGTATCTTTTGAGGCCTAGAAGTGTATTAGTGGTTTCCTTCTGTACTCTACCTCATTCTGTGCAAAACTATTTCAATTTAGAGTGTATTGCAAGGAAATCTTGAAGAAGCCAAGGCTTATTTTGAATTTGTTTGTTCAGTCTTAATGTTGTTGAGAACATATTCAACAATGCTGATTAAATCCAACACTTTTTGACAAACGAAAGCACCTATGACACGGGCATTGATGCATACACATAGTTATAACTCTAGCACAGGCAAAAAAGCCTGTAACAAAGACCAAAGATGTGTGGGAAAAAAGCATTAAGCCAAAAAGCAGAGAGATGTAACTTACACATGATGATTTCTGTCAGGTTCTGATAAAACTGATAAAAAAGTTACTGATTTGCCACCCTTTACATCTCACTTCTAATCCCACAACTCCCTTAATTAAAGTAATCTACATTTGTCCTAAATATGTCTGGAACACTATATATTTAAATCATGATTATATGATGAATAGTTGATTTATGTTCATTGTATACTTGGGGAAAGTATTACAGACTCAAAATACACCTCATAACAATTTAACTTATTGAAGACTTAAATAAGAGTGCCAGGAATTTGAGATATGACCTAATGGTGGCCAAAGGGAAAATTCAGACTTAAGACATTTTAGAACATAAAGTACTATGATTTTAAAAATGAATGGGCTGGAGAACTTTGCTCAGAAAATTGAATTTTGCAGGACTTAATTATCTGGGTTCATTCTCTTGAAAACTACGGTTTATTTATTTTTAATGAGGGCTTTGAGTTCCCTTGTGTATTCTGGGACTATTTGTTTACCCAGAGAGGTTCATGTGCTTGGCATGAAGAGTTGCAATATGAAAGGGCAAGTAAAGCAATATACATCAATAACACAGAATGTAGCCATCAGAGGGAAGTATTACTAGTTGCTCTGGCTTGAGCTTGTGCTGGCAGGAATAAAAACAATGCCGTAATTTAGAAAGGACTGAAGTTGATGGATCCCATGGAAGACATATGAAGAAGAACATATAGAGGAAAAGTTGAAGGCACTCTTTTCCTCATATTGAAACAGAGAGGCACATATATGTGAATGAGAAGGTGAAGAAAAGCAATCAGATATGGCCAAGCAGTGACAGACTGAAGATGATGGCCTGCATTAACAGAACAAGACCTACATCGTACAGCTTTTAAAGGAGAATTAACTTAGCAACTAAGCAGAAGGGGATTTATCCACCTTGATAACAAACTAGATCAATTTTTGAGATTGTATTTTTATATGCAAGAAAGGAGGCAAGGTAGATGTTGCTACAATAGAGAGAAGATGATCAGATCTTGAATGCTCTGAAAAAGAGGACAAAATGTGGGATGTTGTGGAGAGAGAAGTGAGCAAGAAGTGATCAGAGTGAGACAGACAGGGGAAAAAATGACAGTGGCTAAACCAGAAAATTATAGTTGTAGCCACAATGACCTAAAAATCAAGAGCTACAGTTTCTGTGCATTCATTCACTTTTCATGACGTGTTTCCTTGTTTTCCAACATCAGAAATCTCATCCAAAGGCCTCTTCAGGAATTGCTGTATCTGTATAACAGCTACTACTTGCTTGAAGTGTAGGCTTTGGTCTGAATTTGGGCATAGATGGAAAATTCTGATTTTAGTTTCCAGTGTTTCCTGAAGGCTGGTGGAGTCTGGACCCACTCGACCTTTTTGGGTAGGTTGTCTCACCCGGATAAGCTTATAGCATTTCTGAATACAGTGAGGATGATGCAGCAGCTGTTATGTGCACAAAGCACGTAGCAGTTGCTAGAGGAGAGAAAAGGTTTTCTGCGTGTGACTGTGCCGCCTAAAGAGGGTCTTTCCTTGTAGTTCCCAGAGGGACAAATGCTCCATGGCCGTCTGTCCTGTTTTTGGCTGGGATATAGTTAATTTCCTTCCCAGTAGCAGTGTTTTGGATTTAGTATGAGAGGAGTGTTGATAATACACTGATGTTTTTATTTGTTGCTAAGAAATCAAGAACTTTTTTTCAGTTTCGAAAGTTCAGCTAATGAGCAGGTGTGCAGGAGCTGGGAGGGAGCACAGCCAGACAGCTAGCCCAAGCTGGCCAGTGGAAATACTCCATACTGTAGACATCATGCCCAGTTTATAAATGGGGGTGGCCAGGGAGCAGGAACTCCTTTTTTCCGTGAGGTCAATCCTTTTCTGGGAGTTCAACCTTTTCCGTAAGTTAGAATTTTTTTGTGAGTTTGCCAAGTTCGGTGAAATTCATGAGCTCCACGAAATCCACAAGTTCCAAAAAATCTGCAATCCCTGCTCGGGGACTTATTGCGCGATTGGTCAATGAGCAGTGAGAACAAATGATATTGTGTGTTGCTTGTTTTGCATTGTCTAAATATATTATTATTATTATTATTATTATTATTATTGTTTCCTTTCTTGCCTTATTAAACTGTCTTTATCTCCACCCTCGAGGTTTACTTTTTGTCTGTTCTCTTCCCCATCCCACTGGGAGGGGGCAAGAATGAATGAGCGGCTGCGTGGTCCTAGTTGGCAGCTGTTAGGTTAAACCATGACGCTGTCCACAGAGTGCAGTGTGAAACCCAAATTCTTAAATTCCATTCCTCTCCCAAAAGCCCTGAGGGATTTCAAGACCTTGAAACTCTTCATCCAAAAGCCTCTTCTGTTGTGCCACATCTATCTCCATCTTGCTCCAGACACTGCATCAGGTTTGCTCTGGGAATCTGAGTTCCACAGGACTCCTCCACATCCTCTCAGTCCTCTTCTCCCTCCCATGCGCTCCAGTCATTCCCCTTTCTCTGACTCCTCTCTGCTGGCCTCAGAACTCAGCACATCACATGTGGTTGTTGCCTTAGGTTGTTGCCCTGGCCCCTCCAAAACTGAGAACATTTGGGTCTATGCCCTTAGCTCCCCATCACAGACACAGATCACCAGGACCTACAGCTGATACCCTGCTGTGCTGCACAGCCAGCTTCCATCTGCCTCTCCTCACAGATAACACCTCAAAACCCAGACTCTGGGCCAACCATGCTTCCACTAAATAGTCCCCTGAACTCCAAAAGCAAAGAGGCCATGCCCCCAGAAAAACCCAATCCTAAAAAAACACTGGACATACGGTAGCCCCAGCCTTTGATGAAAAAAATGTATCCTTCAGTTCTTTATCATGCCTTAGCCGTAGCTTTCATAAGGCAGAAGAAATGACGCGATGACTCACTTTGTTCTCATGGGTGCTCCAGGCCATTCCGATAACTGCATGTGTCTTGCTCAAAGACTGACACAGTGCAAGAGATTACTGCAGGCAGAGAACAAAAGGTCCCTGTACTATGGGGACATGACTAGGCAGGATATGTCCAAGTTGTTCTGGTAGACAAACCGGTACCACAAAGAAGAGTAAAATACAAAATACCTCTAGAGTCCCTAACAATCCAATGGAAAGGAAAATCTGTTCCTCATGCAGGTGCACAGCAGAGCCTGACCCTGTGAGCGGAGCAGCTAAGCTTTACCCAAAGGTTTACTACACCAGTTTCATGTGCTGATCCGTCCCATCCCAGCATGATCCTCGCTAGCTCTGAACTCAACCTGCGCTAACCACGTATTTACTCAGTTTCCTGAAATGTTTCCTAGGCTCTGTGCTATTGCAGCCATGGAGCTGTCTACCTGAGGCTAACTCAGACAGGTCAACACAAGACAAGCCCACTACAGTGGGAAGCCAGACCCCTCACTTCGTCAAAGGAAAGCAAAACCAAAATAGCAACATGCCCAAATTTCATCCAGATTGTGACCTATTAGGCAGTCTTTTGCTGTCTGCTGCTCAGAAACAAAAGATTCATTTCAACTGTTGTCTTCATGAACAAAGGCAAGGGTTGTGAAACTATTTCTCCTCCTCACAATGGCCATGGCATGACCAGAGGAACCCATCAGCTCCCAGAGTGCAAGACCAGCAAAGACCGTCAGGATCCTGCACGCTAGCCTCCTCCTTCCACTTGCAAACCTAGACCAAACCCATTTTGTTGCCAGAGGTACCAGACAGTCATGCTTTTCAGAAACATACCTAAGCTTACTGAAGTCTTCAGTCTTCTGATTACCTTCACAGCTAGAAAATTGCTTCTTATTCAGATTAGGCTGACTTTGTCGAACTCTGTCTTCTTGCTACTGGATATTGTTACACTGTTGTCAATAAGTCTGGAAGTCCGTTGTTCCAGAAGAGTGCAGCTCTCAGTCATTTACAGATCATAACTCAGTCTTTGATGTAGCAGGGACCTAAGCCATTATTGCTTTTAGAAATGAGGTTTGCACCCTCAGACTGCCTCTGGAAGCTGATGAGAAGCCACCAGAAGGATTTCAATATAGAATGATGTGTATATGCTGGCCTGAGTCAGAGAGATGGCAGACCCCTCTTTTTTTTTTACCAGCTGGAGCCTGTGCATCACCTATTTGCTTAGCTCAAGACACATACACCACAGTAATCCAGCTTGGGGGAAGCAGGGGAGGGGGGGGATAGGGCAGGACTGGACTGAACTGGACCCCAAAGGGACTGGGGGCTTTGCTCCCACCTGGGAGGAAGGGATTACTTCCCTAGCAACCAGCAAGGGGCAGGTTCTGACACTAACAACACCTGGCCCATCCAGGTCCAGGGCATCCAAAGAGTTCAAAACAGTTTGGATTCAGCTTCAGCCCGTGGTTTCTCCTCCAGGAAGCTCTCTGCACCTCTCCACCACTGTAAGAGTGGCCGCAGCTGAGGAGGTGAACCTCCAGACTTGCCCGCAGGAAGGTCAGAATGGAGTGCAGCATCAAACCTTGACTCCCCGAACCCCACCTAGTTCCTTCAGAAGAAGATTTCCTCCTCAGTGTCAGCCCAGCTGAGCTGAACCTGAGCATAGTCACAGAAGTGACCAGAAATGGGGGCAGGAACTGAGATGCAAAGGGCAGCAGAGCAGAGAGAGGGCTGATGTGATTTCAGCATTGACACAGTAAAAAAAGGCAAGTGATCATTTTACAATACTAAGGAACAGCGAGTAAAAGAAAATGTGGCCACAGAGAGAACCCCCAGGGAGGTCAACAAAGAGAGGAGGGAAGAAACCACAAAATAGCCTGAAGACTGGGAATGGCTGCTGACTGCTGAGCTCTCTCAACAGTCTGTAAGTTAGGCTTCTGTGCAAGAATTGCACTTTTTAACTCCAAGATCCTCTTCACTTCTAAATCCTTAACTGCCAAGGTTGCCCCATGGATCCAAAACATGAAACAGAAACTTTGTCCCTCTCTAGCCACAGGTATATTGATTGCTGTGCTGAAAAAGCAGTTCCTTAATCAAAAAAACATCTTCTTCTGGCAAGAGCGTGAGCAGAAGAACAGAGAACAATAACTCCAAAATGGCTGGGATACCAAGAACTTTCTGAGAAACAGATTAACAAAGCACTTTAGTAAGAAAAAGATTTAAAAAAACCTTAGTATACTAGATAATATACAGGAAATGGAAAATATTTACTCTAGTAATTTATATTGGTAAGTGGGAGATGCTTAGAATATGTGATCACACAAGGAACTTGCTATCTGCTAGACATGAGTGTTGAAGGCTGTGAGGGAATTAGCAAGGAAGCTTATTGCAGCGCATGTAATCTATTTCTGATTTCCAGGAAAATTGGGAGGTATGGGAAATTTTGAGAAAAAAAGAGCAAATATGGTGCTACTCATCCAAAAATGAAGAAAGACTCTGGCTATTGTTGACCTATGGGAAAACATTTTAAACGGCTGTAGATAATGGACTCCTGAGCAATACCAGAGATCATTGTACACAACTTTTACTAGATGTGTTTGACCATTAGAGGAAGGAAAGGCAGTAGCAATCATACTTGGAAATATGTGTTTGGCCCCCACGTTTGCAAAGTAATAAAGCTGTCTCAGGCACGTCTAGTTCTCATGGAGACTGAGGACTTGACAAAGGGCAGCAGATAAAGAAATGCAGTAAAATGGCAAAATATGGACCATAAGTGTCTAAGGGTTTGAATCATAAGAATTGCTCTAGATTAGCTTATTTGTGCAGTTTATGTGCAGAAAAAAAATTAAAAAGCCAGGTAATATGGTTTAGCATCAACCACAATGAATGTGAAGGTCCCACCATGAATGATGACAGATCCAGACCTGTTAAATACTTTTCACTTGATTTAGGGGAGTAAGATACAAATATTTTATAAGAAAGGACTGAAAGATTATGACTGCATGAGGCTCTGCAGTACGGATGTAAAGAAAACAGGAGAAAAGAGCAGATGTTCGGAGGTCAAGGAAATTTCTGGGAATCAGATATCTGTAGAGGTAGCCACCAGGCAAGGAAAACTGAGCTCCTGTTAATGACCTCCAAACATCTGCTCTGTTCACTCCCCTGTTTAGTTTCTACTATGATTTGGGGTATGTCTTATGCAACCATGATTGGTCTTTGGCAATTTAGGGGGTTTGGCTGACTTCCAGTGTCTGTTTCAAGTGGATTTTTCTGCTATGAAGTTTTTTCTGTATCCTTTGCAAATGATTATCAATACCTGGTCTCATCTTTCTTGAAATAATTGTGCTCCTGCCTCTGTTTTCTTCTCCTTATATGACAATTTTTTTTCTAAAAAGATTTCCCTAATGTGTTCATCTTGTGAAGCAGTGTAATTCTGACATAGCAGATTTTGCTGTTGCAAAGCAGACAAATCATCTCAACCAGAACTTGTTTCACTATGTTGATTGCCAGCCCAAATCAGAAGTTACCTCAGAGTGCTCCCTTGTACTGGTCAGACACCTGAATGCGATGAAACTTCACAGTATAATGCTCTATAAGAACCAGTGTCCACAGGCAATTATGTGCCTTCTGTATCTTCGCTGTAGGAAAAAGAAAAAAACCCTTCGTTTTGTCAATGTGTAAAATTTAACTTTATACTGGTAGAGATGAGTAAACTCATGGAAGGGAGGTGGTTTTCCTTCAGTGGTTTAGTAAAACCTCTTCAGTCAAGGAAATGGCTTTGTGTAACATCGGAAGGGCTTGTTTGAATAAGATGTCCCCAGGGTGGCTGGAAATGGGTGGGCAGCTTCAGTAAACTGATCTGGTTCTGTTACAAGCTGGGATTTTTTCCCCCCTCTCTTTTAGATAAAAAAGGAAACATATCTTCAGCCATGTCTGGTTTTAGCATATATGACTTTATGTGACTAAAGACGTGGGAAACCAAACAGCAGTCAGATGGAGAAGACGAGATGTGAGGCAAATATCATATAAAACTACGGAGACAGTCAGGGAAGCACAAAGCAGCAAATAACAGCTCTTCAGAAAAGACAATTACAGTAACCAGTTTGTTCCATGAGAGTAAAGCTAAGCAAACTTGATTTCCCACAAAGTTTTGTCCTACGTCCCTTAATATCTTTTCCAGCATTCTCAACTCCCTATCTTCCTCTACCATTCCATCCTGCTCCCATATCTACCTGTTTTCGTAGTGAAGTGGCAAGATGTACTGTAGCAGGCCCAGTGCTGATAGATCAGGGAACATGGCCACCACAAAGTGATTGCTGTTGACATATATCTCAGTGGAGGTACTAAATAAGATCCTCCTCCTATGTTTCGGTACCTACATTTACAATGGTTAAAGGCACTATGTATCTCTAAGGCATCCAACCATCTCTTGAATTCCCTTGAAATTGGTCTGCTCTTTTAGGGGGACTGACAGTTGTGGAGCCTCTATAAATTGATAGGCCCAGGTAGATGTTGAGAATGATGTGTAGGTAGGCATAACATGCCATCACATGAACGTCTTAGGCAGTTCAGCTCAATATGTGTGTATGTTTAATGAGAGAATGTATGCAGGCAGAATTTGAGGGGACAGAAAAGAAGACACTGAGATAACAGAATCACAGAATCACAGAATAGTAGGGGTTGGAAGGGACCTCTGTGGGTCATCTAGTCCAACCGTCCTGCCGAAGCAGGGTCACCTACAGCAAGCTGCACAGGACCTTGTCCAGGCGGGTCTTGAATATCTCCAGAGAAGCAGACTCCACAACCTCCCTGGGCAGCCTGTTCCAGGGCTCCGTCACCCTCAGAGGGAAGAAGTTCTTCCTCATGTTCAGACGGAACTTCCTGTGCCTCAGTTTGTGCCCATTGCCCCTTGTCCTGTCACTGGGCACCACTGAAAAGAGCTTGGCGCCATCCTCCTGACACCCACCCTTCAGATATTTGTAAGCATGCAAATCTTGAGGAAACAAAAAGTCATTTGCATTGTTGCAGAGGTCAGGTAACAGCAAACAGAAAAAGATTAACCACTTCTAATGAGAAAACTAAATGAATTTTAAGTCTCATCTAATTCAATGAATGATACACTATTTAAAACAAGAAGCTGTGGGATAAGGTTGCACATAAAAGTAAAAGACACCATATAAATAGCTGACACCAAAGCTGACAGTTCAATGTATGCTGCAAACTGCCATAAAGCAGAAGACTGGTACTTGAGAGGACTTGGAAGGTAGAACGTGAAAGGTTTAGACTGAGCAGGTGGAGGAAAAGACGCAAGGCAACAGCATGGAAAGAAGCATGGGAATGTTTTGCTGAAGGATGAAGGCTTTGGCTGCTGTGTTTACAGCAGCAGGTGCTCAGAGAAGAGGCATTGCGGTTCCACAGGGCTTCATCGATCTCAAAGTTTTGACATTCTATTCAAAACGCTTGAGGGTATCATTAGACACTTGGCATAAGGCTCATACTTACCAAAACAGGTGAGAACAGGTGCAGGAACTGAATGTGGTTGAAAGCTATCTGTCTGTCCCCTTACAACTGAATTTGCCTAAGCACTGTCTTCATCCCACCTTTTCTCACAGATTTGCAGTTGCAGGTGACATAATTTAGTCTCTTGAAATTTGCTCAGCAGGAAGTTACTTTGCAACCAGAAAATGGAGGAAGTTCACCACAGTGTAACGCCTCACAGACTTCTATTTTTCCTCATGTAAGTCCTTGAAAAGGAAAATTTTCTGTCTGAATTTTTATAGTTTAAGAGATTTTGTAGATTTGAATATATATCTTTGCAAACCATGTTCTCCTAGCAATGTCTTCTTTGACGTCATAAAATTTTGAACTGTTTTCAAATTAGATTTTTCTTTTTTAAGATGCTAATGTTGACACACATTGAAGGAATTTCAATGCCTGTATTCTACAGATGTCAGCAAAATTTTGTCTCTGTGTGGAATTAATAGTCACTGGGGTTTAAAGTCAAGGAAGAGAGTTAGAGCAAGATAAGTCAAGAAGCTATGCATTTTAGACTCTGGATAGTCCAGCTGAAAGCTAATTATTGACATATCAACCCATGGAAGAACTGCATCTTATGATGGACTTAGATGGTGATAAGACATGACTAATCTGACCCATGAGGACATCTATTCCTTTCCAGCATTTTCGGTTATAATCCTCATAATCTCTCAGAGAAGAGACAATCTTCAAGAGAGACTTCTTTCAGGAACTGGACGTGGGCGTCCCTCACTCGAGTTTGCCTGTTCCATTTACTGTAGGAAGAGCTTGCGTAGACTGAACACTTAATTATGACACAGATAGACGTAGGCAAAATGAATCCCACTGTTAAAATGTGCTGAAGAAGGGACCCTGTTCCATAAAATGCTGCCATTCACTACAAAGCGTTTGGAGAGTATGGCATTGAAAGCACGAAGCAGTGTTGGGTTAAATAAAACCTATGAAATGTAATGAAAGGCAGAGAATTGTTTCCAAGTGAGAGATTCAGATCTTGTTGGCTCTGGGTTAGTCACCTCTCAATATAAACTTCTAGGTGAATTATCATGCTATAGATCTGTTGAGAGAAATGCCAAATTTTATATGCTTTGAAGGCTAGATAGTATGGCGAGTCTCCTCTTCTTCATTAACAATTTCAGGTCTTGCCAGAAATAACTGCTGTGCAAAGGGGAACACTATTCAATACATTAAAATTAGCTAGAATAAGGTGTCTCCTAATCAAATTTTGTCCTGAATTGACAAATGATGTATAGTTGTTTGTGTTGTAGATAACGTTCCAGTGGGAACTGCACTAAAATCCCTGAAAACTCATATTATGCAAGACCTCTGGCTGAACTTTAACTCTATGCTTAGAAGTGAGACACTGGTGCTATAAGCCACCCAGATCTACATCAAATACTGTAAGTTTAATTGTACACTTAGCTAGCAAAGATCGACTTAGATTAAATGACCAATAAATTCCCACCTCTACAAAATGAACAAACGAGTAGCGTAATCCGCATTTGAGGCCACCCTCAGAGGTAATGATGGCAGAAAAGGAAGAAAGTGGTCATCGAAACATTGGTAGAATCCTAGTACTTTCTGCCTTTCCATGCAACAGATGTTTCTGTGAGTTGGTCAGTTGTATCATATAGGCTATAAAATAAAGACAGAAGGCTTAACAGATAATTGGCACAGACCCAACACTTAAATCAGCTTCAAGTAGTATGAGAAATGATGCTGCTTAGAGGGCAACTATAAAAATATCTATTCTGATGGAGTGTACCTATTCAGTTTTGGCTGATTGCTGTTTGAACTCCCCCTGCTTACAAGTACATTAGGGAGTATATATTTCAAAAAAACATTGCACAGCATTGTTAAGCACTCTGCATATATTTATGCTGTCAAAATGTTTGAAGTTACAAGCCACATATGAGTTTCTAATTTCTTTCCATTTTTAATACGCCCCTTTGGAAAATGTCTGTGCATCCACACATTGCACGTGTAGTGCCATTCTAAACCTCTGCAACATTTGCATTGAGTAACAGAGGATCAGAGGCTGGAGAAAACATCTCCAGAGCTGAAAGCTTGTGCGAAACACCCTTTATATTTTCTGCTCTCTCCTGAGATCTCCAAAGCCTCTTTCACCATGCTGCTGTTCAGTCCTGGCTCATTGTTATTCTTAGATTTGCCAAAGCAGACTGTCCAGACCTGAAGTTTCATAGGATTCCCAAAATGGAGACCTGTATGAAGGGTTTCACAGTTGGATCAAAGCTGATTTATGTTGATTCACTCCAGGTGTCTGATCATCTGGAGAGGGAGAAATACCAAAGGTCTCCCCATGCTTTTCAAAATGTATCTTTTCCTTCAGCTGAGGAGAGGCCCTAGTAGCCGGTAGTTCTTCCATTCTTGGGACTATTTCAGAGGAACCCTCTTTCTTAAGATCCCGATCCCAAGGAGTCCGGTTTGCCTTCTGTCTTTAAGGGAGGGCAGAGCATCTGTGATGCTGTCTGATGGAGTTATACCTCCAAAGAGTTCTGCTGATCTCATTAAATTATAAAGATGATGTGGTGCTTAATGCCATGCACACGTTCAGTCCCCACCTCACATCCCACACCCAACTGCTGTCGTCTTTACAGCATGATTGCATGCTGAGGCAATGAGGCCCTTTTCCATGCTCCCACTGGAGAAGAATCTCTAGTTAGACAGAAAAAGAATGAATATTTAAATATGATGCCACAGAACCCCTATTAGATCTCATGTATGTCCATTTCATGATTCTTTTCTTTGGACGAGAGCTCTCAGCCTGGAAATCTAGGGTTTAACCCAAGAGCAATGGAGAGCTTCTAGGTCTTAAAGACTACAGCAGCTCTTCCCTGTAATAATATAAGCCATCATAAGGGCTTCCTTCTTGTGACCTGATCCTTTCATTCACTATTTATTGTGCTATTAGCAATTTGCTATATTATTTGCTATCAGCTTTTACAGTTACTATTTTGCTTTTATTTTAAAATGTCCAAGAATGACTAAGACAACAGCACTGTTCCAGGTCATCACAGCTACCAAAACCCAAAACAGTGGAAGAAATAGCCTTCATGGTCAAGAGACCATGCTGTGGAGGTAGTTTACTGCAGGAGGTTAAAGCTAAGTGGAGACTGGATGCCTTTAGAACATGTTGCAAGACTTCTTCTCTTTCAAAATTTGGATATATGAAAATTCAAGTGCATGGAGCATGAGAACAGAGGTGGGTAACAGACAACTGTCTGTTGATACTTCAGCCAAGACTTGTTACTGCAGAAAGGCCTGCAGGAACAGCAGCAAAGAGCAAAAGACACCACAAAGCATATCACTCAAGGTCAGACTGGACAGGGCTCTGAGCAACCTCATCTAGTTGAAGATGTCCATGTTCATTGCAGAGGGCTTGGACTAGATGACCTTTAAAGGTCCCTTCCAAACCAAACTATTCTACGATTCTATGATATTAGGCACTGTCCTTTCATCCCGGAAGACACTGAGAGGCTACAGAGGTGGATGAAGGAAGCTCTAGAGCAGATAAATGGAGTAGTGTCTTAGCTTGAATTGGCTTTAACTAGTAAGATATTTCCTTCCTTGTGAGCAATAATAAAAAAGCTTTCACTTTTTCTTGACGTATATACATATCTTCTTATTAAACCCCAAATGAGGAAGTGCAAGCCCTCCCTGGTGGATGCCTACAACCTCACAAAACACCTCAGCTGATGAAAATCTCTTTCTGAACCACTCTGATAATCCTTTCTTCACCCACAAAGAGCATCAAAGTCACCCTGTGTCAGCAAAGAGCCGTCTACATGGATAAGGTTACTACATACTGCTCGCAATGTGAAGCACTTCAGGCAATTCCTTCCAGCACATCATCTATGCATGCGCTGTAAGGTTGATATGTGCATGATGCATTGGACAATTGTCTATACAGAGCACAGATAGCAATTCTGGCTCTCCCAGAAACACTGGATTTACTGTGTACCTACCATGGAACCGGTTAACACTTATGCATTAGTAAGTAAATTCTGGTAAATTCCTGATATTCAATAGCTTGGTCTGAGGTACTGCTACTGCTCTGACTAGCTAGCAACACTTCCAAAAATCCTAGATGTGTATGCAAGCTGGTCTCATTACACTTGGATGCCACGGCGGGGGGGGAAGAAAAAGGAAATATACAAGGAAACTTGGATTTCTGTATCCGCTCAATTTGAGCTAAAATCCTGATTCGCCAGGAAACAGTGGCAGAGCTCCCAACGCCTTTGGTAAAGTCAGGATTTAACTTTTGGAATTTACTTGCTAGTTCTTGTCTCTTAGCCTTAGAATATGCTTAAAGCACTTAAAACTGGAGCAAGCAAAGCTGAAAGGGACAAGGCTGGTGAGAGAATGAGTGAGAATTTCCTGGTCAGTTATCCATATGCACAAGAGCAAAGCAGCCCTGGCTGGAAGCTCACATGCCACTGCAGCGTGTTTCAAAAGCTGATAGAAATGTCACAAATGTAGGGTGACAGTGAGTGCAACAGATGCTAACGCCTCCATATAATTCTGTTGCTGTAATTCAAAAGGGCCATGGACCGTAAGGCCAGAAAAAGATGTTTTACCTACAAATCCCACATTCTTCTTCAAAACATCAAACACAGACCTTCAAATTCAGCCCTGACATAAGAGACTGAGGTAATTGGATGGGTTAGCACTGTGGCTTCTATAAATTCATTGGTGATTTCTCCTTACCACAGCAAAAGTATGGTAAAATGAAACCAGGGGTGTGGTGGTAGTGTGGGTTAAGAAACCTCACTGTGTGTCTGAAGGCACGTGGCAAGGCTGGCTACGATTCGGTAACCAAGGCACCACCAGTGATCCCTGCTGTAAATCAGTTCCTGCTCATCTGGACGAGGAAATCAAAGATAATTGCATGGGATGCTAGCCGTGCTAGTGCCCCGTTGGCCACAGTAAACAAGGTTCCTTATCCAGCCTGGCCTGCCAAGACAACTTGTCTCAGATGGATCCTGGACACTGGACAGTGGAAACTGATCTGCAAGATTTCCAAAGTTTCTTAAAGACCAGGTATGTGATACGCGAAAACTGCATTGTGATTAGAAAAGCATCAATGCAAAACGTTCTTACTGCTGTGTCGTCGAAGAGCTTTGGCTGTTCTCAAATTGTAAATATTTGCACTTATGTCCTGAAATAAACAAGAAAAATATTTTTAAAAGAAAGGGGGGGGGTGTATTTTACTGCTTAAATATAAGCTTTATCATCTTCTGAGGATTCTTGCATGGATGCATTCTTCTCTTGCTCCATGGATATATAATATTGAGCATATTACTTTCCTGCAAATGCCTGGAAAAGGAGTACTTAATGCATCAAGGAAAATAACTTTGTGTGGAAGACATTTATTTTTATGAATCTGGCTCTAAGACTCTCTCTAGCTTTAAAATTACTATCACAGACAGATTGTGCATCAAAAAGATCTCACTTAGCAGAATATATGATCTCAAAAATTAATATCTGTTAGATTGTTCATACAGAGTGCTTTGAGAAATAACTTCTCGCAGATGGGAAGCTATAAAAATGGTGTTCTTCTATCTTGTAGTTTGAACCACAATATCAGAACATATGAAGTATTGATATTGAATCAAGCTGTACCTGGTTCCCCTTGAATTAATTCTTCCAAGCTCTTGACCTCTGTTCTAGTACTGTTTCATTTTAGGCTGGAGTCCAATGAAAAAATAAAGACAACAACAGCAAAAAAACCCAATGTTTTGTCCATGAGCAGAGGCAAATCAGAAATGACATACTGTTTTCTAACCAGCCTATTTGATATTATATCCTACCTTTGAAAAGAATTGTTATAATAAAGGATAATTATATGAACTGTGACAGACGTAAACATTTATTCAGTGTGAAGTGTTTTCACGGCTCTCCCTACAGAACAGATATATCTTGATAATAAGAGAGGGCATAGAAAGCACTACTGACATTTTTAGGTGATGGAATAATGAAACTAAATGTTCATAACTGCTGGCTTTTTCCGGAGAAGATTCTCTATTGACAGTACCATTCTCAGAGAAAAATGCTGACATCATCAGTAGAGAATTCTGTCTCTGAACAGGGAATTTTGCTCTTTGAATCTCTCTCTTCATGTACCAGTTCAGTCCTGGTACAGTTTTCAGAGTGTACTGCAAGGATGTTTCAAGCCCACTGCCTTTAAATCACTACTGAGGCCACCAAAAGTACCAGTGTACCGTTTCCTGGAAAGTTTTCAATGCTTTCTCCAGGTGTTCCTGACTTTCTTAATAAAAGTAATTCACAGTGTCAAGGTTCCACTAGTTACCAGATAGATCATTTAAGAACTCACAGAAAGCATCCAGCATTGACCTCAGTGATCTGTGTTTCCCCGATCGGAGTGTGCTGCCTTGTGCCTTTCGATCTCCAGCTTCAGTTCAGTTCTGACTTGTTGTGAACAGCAACGCAGACACTGACACTTCAGACCTCAAAGTCTACTCTTAAGCTAGCAGAGACCCTGGGGAAACAGCTGGAAAAGCAGAGCATCAGTGGTTAGAAACTACTGCTGTCTACCATAGACCTTACCTGGGATCATTATACCCTGCTTCTTTTATTTTTTTTCTTTTTCTAAAAACTCGTATGGACCAGCATGTCCCAGGCAAGATTTGATTAGGTTCAGCTCAGTGTAGCAGACCATTTACAGGTATCTTACTTTCATTTTCTGTATCTTTCTTTTCTACATATTTATTATCCCTCACCTAATAAATATTTTATCAAGTTATACATAAAGCTTGGGTTGATTTAGAAAAGGATCAGTGGCAGGTTTTACAAATGAACATCTCAAAAGTGTTATTTTATCACTACAGGATTTTCCACATAACTCATAGTACCTGTTGGTCCCTTTCTGCAGCCGAGCAGCTAGCTGAAGTGCGCTCTATGAGGGCACTCCAACTGCTTCTCCAGCACAGCCATTCCTTGCTTGGTTCAGGACTCAGCGTTTTGAAGGGTGCTCACAAAACTTGACACTAAAACTGGTGCTAAAGGCTGTTCTTCAGGAAGCATATATTTGACAGGTGATGCTCCTGCAGCTCCTCACAACAGCAGAAGCAGAGGTGGGAGCTTCGTGTCCGTGGAGCTCAGGTTGGGCTGAGGGCCATGAGGAGAAAAAGCTGGGCACCTTCGCCTGTGGGAAGTGGGCATGAGAGCTGGTGGGAGGCACCAGACCCCCATCCTGTGGAACAGCCTACACCTCTGCTGTGAGCGAGCCTGGGACAGTCCTCTTAGGCAAAGTTCAGTGTCTAAAATCAAACAGGTTAGTATTTTCAAGGCAAAGAGCTGAGGTATCATTCAAATGTGTGATGGGTCTCAGCTTGCTCATCCACTGGAAGTTGTATGCTACTCTGAAAGGGCCTGGGAATTGTAAGGGAGACTGGCAACCTCTTGCTGCCAGAAGACTTACGTATGTGGTGAAAGGCACATTCCCTGAAAAATTAGAAAGGGAGTTGTGGGCTGGAAAGGGTTGACTGCTGCTGGATGCGAGGGACACCTGAGCGATCGTGCAAGGTGTGAAGTCAAACTTTTGCGGTGCTCCGAGGTGCTCATCCCTCAAACACTGTTCTGTATGCTGCATTCAGACAGCCTTGCACTGCAGATGAGAGGTAACTGTTTTTTAGAAGCTTACTGAAAAATAATTAGGCTCTCGCAGGAAGTCAGCAAGATTTGGCTACTTTAGACCTGCATTGACGTCTTTGCTCTGTATCCAGCCAGACATCACTGTTGCATCACAGCTTCCAAATTTAGGGGAAGCTGAATGTCCTCTGCTACTGCTCACCCAGGGACCGCAAGAAACCCCAAAACCCAGTCCTTTGCTCTGCCACACAGCTGTGGGGTCATGCTGGAGAACCATGCATGGTGTGTGGGTGCTCAGGTTGATCAGAATCCCCTTGCTGTCTTTTATGGCCGTGCAAAAAGGGGGAAACAGAGAGAAAGCAAAGCAAAAAAGGAGGTCAGGTGCAATGATTCCCTGCTCTTTCTTTTTTTTCCTCCTGTGGAATTACAAGGGAAAAGATTGGAATAATGGGCAGGGAACATTCAGTCTTGGAGTCTTCTTCACTTCATTAATTTTTTATGTTACAATTTGCTTCAGCAAAACACCTTTTGCTGTGCTAGTGCACCTTCACATTGTAGTTTTGCTACTTTACTTGAGCAAGCAAGCGAGCAGCCTTTGGGACTGATGGTCCAGGTCTGCAACACTGAACCTCAGGAACCACAAGTTGTACCTGGGCTAGGAACGTACCTCCCTGTGCAGTGAAGAGTGAATGACCTCTCCAGAGGTGATTCAGATCTCAGATGGGCAGACTTGCCCCTACAGACACCTCACTCTATTTTCTGAGGTTACACAGAGAATAGCAGAATAACGTGCTTCCGTCAAGTTCCCAAAGTTGGCATTTGCTCCCCCAATGGTTTTCATCTGACGCTACCTTAAAATGAATCTGTTTTCAAAAAGCTAAATAAAACCTGTGATGCATCCTTTCTCAACAGGGCAGGCATTGAACCGGAAATAGGGAGAAAACTCCCAGCCACGAAGGCAGTTCCAGCTACCTAGCCAGATCATGTCAGGACCACTGAGAAGGGAGAAAGGAGGAGGAGCAGGGAGGGAAGGAGGGAGGGAGAGGGAAACCCAGAGTGGCTCATCTGCGGTGGATCAACACTTAGGGGTCTGGAGGGCCTGGAAAATTATGAATTGCATCTCCTTGCTTGCCCCAGATACCTGCAGCTGCGAAGGCTGTTACCTGCTCTGGAACTGCTGAGGGAGCTGGGGACATTCCCTGGGAGCCCAGAGTACCTTTCAGCTCTGCAAGGCTGCAAGCTCACTCAGCCAAAAGAGGACGTGGAATCCAGCCCCACCGAGCTGTCTGGAAACAGAGCTGTCTGGAAAAGCATTAAGGAAGGGCCTTAAAACCTGTCCACTGCAGCAGATTTAGATTAAAACAGGTATCTTGCAGGCAAACTCAAACCCTCTCAAATGGCTGGAGTCCTCCGCTTCTGCTCAGCTTGCAGAGATTATGGGCCTCGCACTGGCCAACTTCTTGCTAAAACCCAACCCCAATGCTGCTGGGCTCCCGTCTTCACTACAGATCCCGCCAGGGCTCCTTTGAGCCGGTGGTAGCCATTTGTTCTGCCAAGCAAGGTCTATGTCAAGCCTGCTAATTGATGGATGATACAGAGCCATAGATAGTAATTTTTTTTTTCTGATTACGCGCAGCGGCAGTGCAGTGGGAGCATCGGTGTGCCCGGTTCGTGTAGTGGTAGCGCCTGCACAGAACCTCTTCCCACCCACGCTTTAAAAATTGCCCCATGTAGACACTTCCACACACTTTTGTGAACATTTTGCTTTTGTTCTTTCTTGTTTTGTTTCCCTTAATCTAAAAGAAGTTACTCAAACTGAGAACATATTGTTGCGCTTTGTGTGTGGAAAAACATAACATAGCAACTTGTCTTAGCTTTCTAATAGTTTCACGATGTGCTTTTAAACAATGTCAAACTTGTTCAAGACTCGTGACATTTGAAGTTGGCAAGTAAATCAATGTTTATTTTTTTTCAAAAGCGAAACTTTTTAGAAATAAAATGGTTGCATTTATTTCAAAGGAAAATATTCATCCCTGTTTTTTCTGTTTTCTTTTTTTTAGACATAAAGTGCTGTGTATGCAGGATTATTTTTATTTTGTATGTATGTTGCAGTGCTCAACATTTTAATTGCTACTTCCTCAATAAAACTATTGGAAATCTTCCATCTCGCCATTAGCACTTACAAAATAACTGTTAACAATATGTTATCCAGACACAGAAATGTTATAATTAACATTGGACTAGGCTTCAAAGTCTAGTGACTAAAATATATCCTATAAAATTACTGGACTTCATTCAATGCTATTCTGCTGTTTTAATGTTCAATAAATGTGTTGAGGGGAGATATTTGGCAACATGCGTCAGTCTTTCTGGCAGAGAGAGTGACTACAATGGGGTTTGCTCTCTGCTGTATGGCAAGAGCACCAAGGCTCTACTGGGCTGCCGAGCAAACACTGAAAGGTTGCTGCTGGTGTGAAATAACGTAGCTCCCAGACCACTGCTGTGCAATCCTTCAATGCGACGCTCCTCCCTTGTCAACCGACAAGGAATTGGACAGTTTTCACATAAGCAATAAAACACAACAGGCAGTGTATTTCTGGACCATTATAGCACAACTGGGGTAGTGTCAGAAGGCCGAAGGCCAAGCGTCTCAACTACAGGAGAAATACAAGATTGGCTCTGAAGCGTCTTGATGCTATCCCAAAACGGAATTTCTACAGTACATTAAATAAGGAGGAACACTTAGATCTGTGCCTTTAACACAGACATGGACATGACATCATTGGCAGCTAATTAAAACTTATTCCAGCCAGATTGTGCAGCAGCCATAGAAGGCCTTTCCACTGGTAAAGAGTTTGGAGGATGGGACGAAAAGGACTGGAATGTACTTTCTTTTGGATTAAAATATGAGAAAGGTATCATAATGGACTGAAAAAAAAAAAAGTTATGCAGGAGCAAGGTCATTTAAAGAAGTATCTCCAAATAATCTGGCCATGAGAAGCTCTTTCCCCATGGGAAACATCTGAAAAAATCCCTCTGCCTAGTTTTTGAGACAAACAAGACTAATGGACCAACAGACGTGTGGACACAGTCTTGGAAGTTATTTTTACTGGGCTATAGCTCTGAGTCAAGCCAACAGTATCATTGTGTTCAACACTAGATGCCTGTAGCGAGAAGCAGTCACTGTCCCAGTACACTTTCAGTCCTTTATAAATACAAAATACTTCACACACCAGGTGATACCTATGCCAGGAGCTGCGGTAGGCAAGAGTCAGGCTGCCCAGGGCTCCTACCTATCAAGAAAAGTTGAGGAGTCAGAAGCGAAATCCCTGGCCTTAGAGTCACGGGACTCCATGGGGCACTGAGGAAAGGGAGACCAGAGGGGTGTGAGGGAGCCGCACACAGCTCTCACAGCCCTGCAGTTCCTGGCCTGGGTGGATCCAAATGTATAACGAGAAAAATGCACAAGTATCCGGTATAGGTATTAATACAGAGCTTTGCTGTATCAAAAAAAGCAAAATTCCCTGATTTTCCAGACAACCTTAGTAACTCTACAGATAGATAGCAGGAAATACAAAAGATACAACTGCAGCACCTGCAGCAGACTTTTCTTCAGCAAAGAAGCCTTAGCAGAAACTGTTTTCTTCTACTCTCCCTGTTCTGTGCTCACAGCTCATTTGGTGAGGCCATAGGTCAGAGTAAGGGCTTCAGTGGATGAAGAGCGCCAGGGAAGGGCTTTCATCTTTCTTGCTTATTGCATGCATGAACATTTCCTTTCTGTCAACAGTTTGGACACCCGGTCAGACCTGTTATTTTCAAATTGTTTGTCATTGTCTGGGCAGGTTTTGTCTCTTTGAGAAATGTAGTTTTTCAGATCAGTCACAAGCAGGAACAGCCAACTGAGCAAGTGGCTGGGTTGGGTTGCTGAGGGGAGATGTCTGGTCTCAAAAATGTCTACTAGGACACAGTGCAAGCTCATATCATATGGACATTTCTTTGCACCCGGTCAGTGGGCTTGTTCTGTTCCACAATCTGCTAGTCTTATAATCTAATAATAGACTTGTGAAATGAAGTTACAGAGCATTGTGAAAGTGGCTGAGTTGTGCTAGCATAACATTGCTATATCACGACAGTCAGGTCTCAGACAAAAAATGATGAAATTTTTAAGGGAAAAATTTCTGTGTTGATTCACTGTCAAACATTCAGGATGAAGAGATCCAAAGGATTTTGGACAACGTCTTTCCTGTGCATTTTTTGGCCATCATAACATAGTTATCAACCAGAAGATCAGCGAAAAGAGATCTATAATGGACACTAAGAAGTTATCTAGCTGATTATTCTCTACTACAGTAGGGCATGTATGTGTAAATATAGGTACTATATGTACACCATTTCTACCATTTGCTTTTCTAACCTGTTCGTGGATACCTTTGATAATGAGCTTCACAGTTTCCCTAGACAATCTATTTCAAGGCTTGTTTATTTATTACAACAGAGACAATATTCTTACTCTTCTCGTACCTAAGATAATTTGTCCTTGTTTAAATCACCTCTTTTTTTATGCACAAAGGGCAGAGGAAATTTGTTTCCATTCTTCTTGCCACTACCCTCATGTATCTGAAGGCTATTTCCACAATTCCTTTTTATTCTTCTGCAGACTAAATAATATAAATTCCTTTAGCCATTACTTGTAAGATGTAATTTTAGACCTTTGACTGCAGTCAGTGCTCTCCTCTGGTCTCCAACCACCAAGTCTTTTTGGTGTGCAACACCTAGGATTTATCCACATTGAATAGAAGGAACGTGTCTTAAGTCTTGCAGGTGATTTCCCTGTATGGCTGCCTTCTTCTGAGCTCTGGTTTTGGGAGGCAAAGAGAAAAACTGTTAATCTTTCACACTGTGATCAGAGTAGACTCTTTTTTACGACGAAATATTTCTGTGACCATTACTCAATAAAATCATTTTAATCTTAAAGTTAATTTATTTTCATGAACATTTGTTTGAATACTCACAGAAGGTGAATGCAATTGAGGCCACAAAGGCAGCTGTAACAAATTCAGACAAATATTCCTAAAATAAGTGTAAGTATAGTCCCATTCTGAATTAATAGATACCCTTCCTTAGGACAATCCAAGATGATAAATTATTCTGCAAGTTTGATAAGAATAGTCATAGATACTCATTAAACTCATAATAGATGTACGTCATGTTGTAGTTCTAAAGATTTAGGAAAAAAGAGGCAACACTTGTAAAGAGAACACAGTATCTCTTATGCTCTAACTGCTCTAACAGAGAAAAAAAAAAGATTAAAAAAAAGCAACAACAAATGAGCTCGCATCCATACAAGCTGTCATCAAGACATGTTTCTATCTTGGATCTGAAAAAGGATTTTTGACCCAAATGTTTGTCTCTTTTTTCCAACTGTATTAGTCAATCTATTAAAATAGACTCCCTCTGTCCGTAAATCTTGTTTCGCTGGTGGTTATCACTATAGTATTTGCTGCCATAAGCCCCTAGTAATTCACACATCACTCTCTCTCTCTCTCAAAAAGACAAAAAGGAAAAGGTCAGGTGAAACCCTATCCAGCTGCAGGGTGATATTCCTGTGCAGAACAGTGGTGTCAGGGACTGCCACTTTAACCTCAGATGAGCTGATGGATCGGTGCAGCAGAGTGCAGTGCCCTGAAGGAATGTGACCTTGCATCCCAAAGCCACATGGCCACCAGGGTCAGCGCTGCACTGATGGGGTTACACCAGCGCAGCTTTTGGAGGGTCTACCCCCACTGCCCTCTGCTCTGTTGCAAGCTACAGACATGTCCCAAACTGCTGGTGAGGCTTCGGTTCCTCAGGTGCATGGTGGCTTTGGAAAAACACAATCTCTATTCACACGCAGGGGAAAATCACCAAGTGATGTGTTACAAATTATTCACCATGCTCTAAGAATAACCAACTTATTTCTTTTAAAAAGAGGGCAGAGAGGTTCTCTGCTAACACGTGAGCATTTTTCCCCAAGGAAAATTTCATAATGGTTAATATAAGCACAACTACAGTAGGGCATATGGTTAACAGCTGCTTTAACATGATATGGCATAACAACTGTCTGGAAATCATTAGCCCAACTTTTCTTAAGTATTTGGATAATTAACCAACAGACAGAGCTATTTCAGCTTATCAGATAATACATAGATATGATTTTTTCTATATTATTTACAGTACATATAGTCCTGTTTCTCAAAATAATACATGAAACTATTGCTGAGTAGATGAAAAAAATATCATAGGTCTCAATAGATATTTAACAGATATTTAGATCTTTCCAAAGCACTGAAACATTCATGGGTTCCAAAGAAGACTTTCCTTTAAGGAAATTAAAACATAAAACTCTATTATTCTTAAGGTTGCAAAGAGACTAACAAAAGCCTGGAATATAAGTATTTATATACATATACAGATTTTGTTAAATATATTAAACCATAAAGCTGACTTCTCAGGGACTTTGATAATGTAGATCACCTTTTGGTACAAAGATTCTGTAGCAGGTCTTTATTGCTTTTCACAACTGCCACCTTCCTCTTCTTTCATCTGCCCATAATCGTTTTGTTGGAAGTGCAGCTATTCTGTAGCTTGAAGAGTGGTATCAGGAAAAGTTTTAGCTCTTGTAATATTAAGCAGAGCCAAAACTGAAGAGGAAGAGAGATCAGCACTACATATGGAGGGCAAAATAATCTTCCTGGCTTTGTGTTGATCTACAGAAAGCTAGAAGCCATTGTCATCTTGCACAAAAACATATATAAACATGTACGGAGTAAAGCAATTACAGGAAGGCAGCTTGAAAAACAGAATAGTTTAACCAGCCAACAATTCCATAATTTGTTATCATTTCTGGTCCAGAAGTTTCGTTGCATATTCCAACTTTATTCATTCTGCAGAAGAATTAAATGATAACACTTCCAAAAGCTTCTTTCGGAAGTAAAATGGTCAAAGGGATGACCTAAAATTTAGACTGCACATAAGTAGCAGAAATAAATACTTAAAATTGTAAGAACTGAATTCTTGTCAACTTCCCATCAGTCCAGGTAGTAGGGAGGTAAGGAATAATGATGTAGCTTTCCTTTCTTCTTCCCAGGGTGTTTGCAAGTGTGTATCTGTGTACCTGCCTTTCCTTGAGAACAGCTCAGAATTCATGTTTAATACAGAATCACAGAATCACAGAATCACAGAATCACAGAATCACAGAATCACAGAATAGTAGGGGTTGGAAGGGACCTCTGTGGGTCATCTAGTCCAACCCCCCCGCCGAAGCAGGGTCACCTACAGTAGGCTGCACAGGATCTTGTCCAGGCGGGTCTTGAATATCTCCAGAGAAGGAGACTCCACAACCTCCCTGGGCAGCCTGTTCCAGTGCTCCGTCACCCTGAGAGGGAAGAAGTTCTTCCTCATGTTCAGACGGAACTTCCTGTGCCTCAGTTTGTGCCCATTGCCCCTTGTCCTGTCACTGGTCACCATTGAAAAGAGCTTGGCCCCATCCTCCTGACACCCACCCTTCAGATATTAGAAAGCTATATCTGTCCCCTCATGCAGATGCATCCATGTTCTTTTGAGTGGGGCAGTGAAACACTCTTAAGAGTTTGGTTATAATGAAGCTTTGGGAGTGGGGTGGGAGAAGGGACAGAACTAAAATACAAGTGGTTACTTGGCTGCTGGAGAATAAGCCAGAGAGTAGCTTGACCCAAATGACTGTTCTTTTGGATGCCACTAAATGCGGTCTTTACTCTAGCTGCTCTGCAAAACACAGCTTATTTTCCCCTTTCGTACTTCATACGTACAAAAACATACATTTCTTTACAGCACACTTCTGAAAACACAGTGGTAAATGCTAATCCTGCAATGGTCTTTGAAGCACTGGTGTGTTCTTGCTTGATAAAGGTAGATTTCTTTTCAACAGTAGTCATTTAGTGTAGTGCACTGCTGCCTGAACCTGATGTATCACCCTGCTGCCAATGCGCAACACCATAGAAGCCATAGACAAGACCTCTTAAACACCAGTAGCTTTTCCACAAACTCGCCACCGCTTTTAATTAGCTGCCTGTTAATGAGTGCAGCATACTTTCTAAAGTCCAAATCTGGTGATTTGAATGAAGTTCAACAATAATCCCGCCATATTGATAGGCTTTGAAAACCTACCAACATGCCTATTTGCAGTATTCACGCAACAGTATAGTCGGTAAAGATATCTGGTGGTATTTCCACATGTATATGCCTTTTGTATGATTCATGGTCCAACATGAGTAATGGCTGCAGTTCCTGTGAGGTAATGGAGTAGACATATCCAGTTGCTCTTTGTCAATGGGAGTTGTCGCAACACAAATCAAGAGCTCATTTAACTCAGAGAGCTAAATATTGGTAATAGATGCAGCATAGAATCTGCTCCTAGTTTTGATTCCATGGGAGACAAGGAACTGAAAAATTCACATTTCCTCAGAAATGTCATGAGTTGAGCTATTTCTCCTAGATCTCCATGTAGCAGAGAATGCTTGTGGGCTGACAGTCTTGCACAATATTTAATACTTGGCTCTTAAATCCAAGGAGAACAATTAATTGCATTTTGTCTCCTGCAAGTTTTACCCAGAATCCTGCTAACGCCAGAAGAAACTCACGCCGTGGCTGAGAGGGACCTTTTGAGGTGCAGGAGTGGAAGTCCTGCTATCTTCCAGCTAAGCATTCCCCTCCTGGCAGAGAGCACCTGGATACTTTTGGCGCACGTACCACAAACTGCAGTACACAAGAACATTTTAAGGACAGCATCTGAGCCGGATTCCCAGCCTTCTTGAGGAATTAACAGGAGTGTGACATGAACTCTCAGATGTGTTGTTATTTCTACCATCTTTGTGCAAATATAGTTGCACAGTCATTCACGTACGACAGGTCACTGGAGTAAAGGAGCATGCAGGGATCTTGTGAGCATGGGTGAAAAGCAATTCTTATTCAGACAAAAGGGGTTTTACCTCACTCGCCCTTTTTTGCTCTTACAGGACAATAGGCAGAGTAAATCTGCACAACAATAGAGTTAGATTTCTAATCACAAACTAATGTCTCCATTCTCAGCACATCAGATGAGGAAGAAAAGTTCTGTTCCCTTTCCCACTCTTGGCCTCTGACCAAGTTCCATGTGGGTCTAATACTGCAATCTTCATTCAAATAAGAAGGGATTTATCAAAGTGAGGATCAGGACTTTTGTCTATAAAATCAGCTGGTTCCTGTTAGAAGATTCATTCAATCATGATGACATTTGTGATATCTCCACCAAAATCAGCAGAACTCATTCCTTTTGCTTTGCAAGATTCATCTCATTGTATCTTATCAAAGTCTTTTTGTTAGTCAGACCAGTGACTGTAAAGAATTATCAGAAAAAAATTTCTGGAACTGCTTAAGACTACTGATTTCATGAGGGGGATGGCGTGGGTGCATAGAAATCCCCTTCCAAATTAATAGCATTTGAATCCTGAAACAAATGTAAAGCAATAAAATTGTCTTCAATATTATAATAAATTTAATGAGCCTTAGAGCATTTCAGTCAGAATAATACAACACAGAATCATGCAAATAACACTAATAGTAACAGACAAATTCTAAGAAGTATCACATCAATCTGACAATAATAATGGTAAGAAGATGAGAAATTAAATCAAATCAGAAAACTAACTTTCAATGGAAAACTTACTATCTAGGCTTTTTATGATCTAAAATATGTCCAAAATAAAAAATAGCAAGACAATGTTAAGTATCCTACCATATTATTCATATTTTGAATCTCTTTTTTTCAGTTTTATCTTTTTTTTCAATTTTTAGGCAAAGCTTCCTGGGAATGCTCTTCACAGTTAGCTTCCTATTTATCATTTCTCTTCTGTTATCTGGTCCTAGCAGGTAACATATGACAGTAAAAGAAAAAAAATGGGTCAATGGAAGAAAAAGAGACAAAAAATTATCTAGCTTTAGTCCCATTTTATTATAGGTACTCTTCATTTGTGAAAAATGGGAAATAACACCTGATAGTTCCTAGATGCTGTTAAAGCCTGAATCTACTAGTCCACATTCAAAAAGTGTCAGCAATGTTTTTGAAAGGACTGCTAGTAAGGAACAAATAATATCTGCACTTCAAGAAACAGAATTTGTGTCCTAAAACTTACTCAAAGGGAGAACATTACTCTCCATCTTTACAGGTTTCTGAAGACACACTTAATTCACGAGCTAATTGATTTAATTTGTCAGAAGAGCTGTCCTTTTCTCTTTCTCTTTTTTCTTTTTTGTATTTTTATTTTCCCTGTGAAACAAGCAGGCTATCAGGACAGCTTTTTAAAATGTGAAGGTCTGCTTAATAATATCCTCCAAGAGTAGCTGGGGCACGGATGTTTCTTATAATGAGTAGTTCCAACCTAAGATAAAACAACAATGGCAAATTAGAAGTTGGAGTTTTATACTGTGTGCCTGTTAAATCTATCTTCTATTAGTGATCTTCTCCACTGGTGTGCAACAAATGTATTGCTGCAAAGCATGCATTAAATACGCCATGCGTATGTAGCCAGATAGTTGGATGACATGCAACTAATGCAAATGTTTGCATTCTTCTTCCATGGGGGAAGCATTTATTTCCATAATGCAGAGCATTCTATCAGTTAATATCCCAGAGTTCATCTGATACGAGTGAGGATGTTTCTTTTTTTTACAGCACATATGTAAAATTTTCCCCGTGGATGTTTTCCTATGGTGCAGAACAGCAAAGCCTGTGTCACTCAGCCCTCTCATTACAGAAATAGGACAGCACTCGCTTGCAGTTGACCAGCACAACTGGTCATGTTAGACCTTGGCCTTTGGAAACGTGTCTTCAGTTGCTGACACTTAGGGATCTCTATTAGCGACAAGGACCTGGCCCTTCCAAACACTTCACACAGAGCTAAGAACAAATTTTTTGATGTCCTGAGAGTTCAGAGGCTCAAGAAAGTCATTTTCTCCTCAGTCAGCCAGTGGTGGCCAGTGTAAGCTCCTCAACAAAGGCAGACAGGCATCTCCCAGCTGTAAGCAAGGTCACGCAGCCTTCGGTTCCCATTCAGGCTTAACTGTTGCCCACAAATAAGTCACATTTTCTCATATTTTGACATGTCAAATCTCTGTAACTGTTTCTCCCTGTTTTATCTTTTTTTCTTCTCATTCCCTTTCAAATCCGTCCCTTTCTCCCACAGAACATTTTTAAGCCATCAGGGTTTTAAATTTAGCTCTGGCAGAAGTCAGAGGGTAGCTTTCTGTGCCCACCTCCGGTGATGTAAGGCTAACCTCGGGGTCCGCGCTTCCCGCTGAGCCCTGTGCTCGGCAGAGGAAATCTAAAAGTGCTGATTTTCCCATGCCCTCAGACTTTGCCTGCCGAGCTGCCTGCAAAGCCTCTCGGGCTGCCTGGTGCCAACCGCTACAGTGAACAAAAATCAAGTTCAGCACGGTTGGTTCTTGTTTTATCCTTCTGCATCAGGAGCCCAGGCTCCAGCAGGCGTGAGCCAGGGAAACCTGGTAGACCCAGGCAAGGCTATGCCAGGTTATGTCCCCTGAGGACTTTGCCCCTGGTCTCAGGAGCCTCCCTTCACGTTCACCAGGAGATTTTCAGTCAAAAGGCTTTGCGTTCCCTTTCCAATAGTGGCTGCTTTTTCCAGTGCTGAGAGTGGAGTTCTCATAAAACATGTACTCATGTTTTTATTATGGGACAGTAATGTTAATATTATAGTAGTACCCAGAGGCTTGGAATGAGGTCCCACCACGTTGTACACTGAACAAACAGAGCCGTGGATCTTGTCCCAGGTGTTAGCCCTGCCATGGCAGCAATCACTGCCACTTGCCCACAGAGGTGGAGGAACCAAGCGAGAGAAGACCTCCACGGCTGCCAGGTATGTGTGCACCAGCCATGTCTGTCTTCAGATATTGACCCTTTTGTGCCCTGAGGGTGGGTTTTCACCCTCCTTTTCACAGCCTCCAGAAACCTGCCAGAAAGGAAACTTAGAGGATTCAACATAAGACAGAGGGTAAGATAGGGAGGTCATGATGATTCTCACAGAAGAAAGAACAGAATATCTGATCAGTGCACTGTCACAGGGATAACAGATTTGTTTTTCAAGAGGAATATTCCAGTCATGCGCTGGCCCTTCTAGAGAGACTTTTAATGGCTTAGGGTAACCAAAAACTGGCTTATGGTCCCTCCTGGGGTGTTGCCATCCAGAGGGACCTGGACAAGCCTGAGAAGTGTGCCTGTGTGAACTTCATGAGGTTCAACAAGGCCAAGGGCAAGGTCCTGCGTCTGGGCTGGGGCAACCCCTGGTATGAATACAGGCTGGGGGATGAAGGGACTGAGAGCAGCCCTGCTGAAAAGGACTTGGAAGTACTGGTGGATGAAAAGCTGGACATGAGCCACCAACGTGCACTCACAGCCCAGAAGGCCAACCGTATCCTGGGCTGCATCAAAAGCAATGTGGCCAGCAGGGTGAGGGAGGCGATTCTGTCCTTCTGCTCTGCTCTGGTGAGACCCCACCTGGAGTCCTGTGTCCAGCTCTGGAGCCCTCAGCACAGGAAAGACATGGACCTGCTGGAGCAGGTCCAGAGGAGGGCAACCAAAATGATCAGATGGCTCGAACACCTCTGCTGTGAGGAAAGGCTGAGAGAGTTGGGGCTGTTCAGCCTGGAGAAAAGAAGGCTCTGGGGAAATCTTATAGAAGCCTTTCAGTACCTGAAGGGGGCCTATAGGAAAGATGGGGAAAATAGTTACTGTGCCATTTGGTTTACTGGAGAAGTAATAATCAATTGATACATGCTATTTATTGATTACTCTGTCAGCTCTGTGTGTCAGCTGATGTAGCATTCCCCAAGCACAATTTCAGTCCTCGTGCTGCAGTTTGCTGCCTGTCCTAGAGTACCGGGAGGCTGTCCCCACGTTTCACCATTCTGTGAGGTGCTCTACAGGCGCATAATGTTTTGCAGACCCTATTTCAAAGACTTTTAAAATGACGTTCATGGTTTCTGGACTGGATTCTCTGTTAGTTTAGATTGGCAACCCTGCATTGACTTCAGTGGAAGTCTGGTAATTTACACCAACTGCGAATTTGGATCTTTATTTCTTCTTCTTTTTATTTCTACAGACAGATTGGTTTATTTTAAAACCTGGCTGCTGACTAGAAATGTGTGAAATAACTTTTTTTTGCTGCGTAAATATTTTTAAACAGTATTTTCAAGGATTTTGCAATGAGTTACATGAAGCTGGCAAAGCTCTGGTACCCCCTTCATCTTGTGCAAACAGAATTATGTAAAGAACAGGCCTTTGGGGCATTAGCATGTTCTAGCAAACTGAACATTAAAAAGCAACTTTTTTCCTCAGAGACCCTTAACCTTTCCCCATCCTGGCTCCTGGAGTGACATTCCACCAGCCAGGTATTTTACCTGATTTATCCTCACCACCCCAACTAGATTTTCTTTATACCCTAGACAGGACCAACTGGCCAGTTCACTGCTTTCGTTTGCCACCACTGCAATGAATAATTAATCTCATGCTGTGAGTCCCTCAGTCTATAAAGCCTACTCCAAATTCAATTACATTTCTAAGTGTAGGCACCAGGCCATCTAAAAGTTGTTTTTCCCTTGAATTTAATAGGTTTTGGCCTAGAAAGCTGGTTCTCTGGCCTGGTAGTTTTTCCCACGTAAGGGAGGCCTTTCCTGTTCTGCATTATTCAGAATTACCTCAATATCTTCTTAGCAGTAAGCACTCACTTAGCTATACACCTCCTCAAAATGTTAGAACGTGATGAAGCCATTGAGCATTTCTAAACATGGACACAAATGTTTATGACCTTACTGTGAATGGTCTCTGTATCCCTTTGAGCATTGTCTAAGGTCAAAGCTCATAGCCAAGGAATCAAGTTTAAAACTTTGACATGAAAATCAGGGCTTGGTGTCTTGTCCCCAAAGGAGGGCTGCACCCCTGCTGAGGCTGCAGGGAAGCCTTGCCTTCCCCAGAGCTGCCTCTCCTCCAGTTCTCTACACAAGCCTCAGCACCCTCTCACCCATCCAAGGTTTTCTTTCCCTGCTCACCAGTGTTTTGGACAAGCCGATCCTACTCTGTGCAATATCCAGTCTCTCTCCTGCTGATGAAGCAGTTTGCCTCCTCAGCTCTAACCGCTCTCATTCCAGGCTGCCAGTTAGTTGCACACTGGTACTGCCAAAGTAATAAGGTAACAGCTTGGGCAACAGCAAGACACAGACACCACCAGACACCTACACGTATGTGCGATGTTTTTGATCCCTGCTTTGAGCTTGAACTCCTTTTGCATCCTCATCTCCAAGAGCTGTGGTGGGCACTGTGGTGCAAGGCTGCAAGTGGGTGGGTGAGAGCTGCACAGCCTGCTCCAGTCCCAGCCCCAACACCGAGAGCTGTCACAGGTCTTTGGACATCAGGCTGTTGATGGCTGCTCCCCACCTTTGCTTTATTTGAAGGCCTGCATGCCTTGCACTGGTGCACTGCTCCATCAGATGCTGCTGCCTGGCCCTTTCCACCCACCCCAGATCTGGCCCCCACCTGCCCCTGCTGCTCAGCCCCATCCCACTTTGCGCCCCCATCCCCAAGGGGCTGCTTCCCCAGCTGCACACTAGTTCCTCACTCGTGCACTCCCATCACACACATGCGCGCACGCAAACACATCTGCTTCTGTAGGGATTTCCACAGCTTTCTGCCCTCCTACTCCTGGTTCCCCCATTCCCAGCCTGCAGAAGGGGCTGGCCGGGAAGAGGGATACAGAGAGCCCGAGGATGTGCATCCACCTGAGCTGCTCCCTCCCCGTGGAGGTGGAGGGCAAGGCACAAGGGGCCAGGCGAGGAGGGCTTCCTCCCAAAGGCAGAGCTAAAATTTATAAGACGGCTGGAGTTCTGTCTTTAGACCTTTCCTGGCTCCGCTCCCAAGAAAATCATGTCAGTGAGAAGAGCTGGCAGCACTGCTGGCTCCCTCTGGTTCCTCAGCCCCGGACGACCGGCTCGCCGCTTGGCCCTGCATCTTCTGAATGGCGGCTGAGCTGCACGTGGAGCTGGCTGTGGCTCCCGGCCTTTGCTCTGCCCCTCCGTGCGCCGCTCCTATGAATCACAGGTGTTGTGCATTCCCCTCGGAGGACTGAAAGGAGTTTTCAAGAGCTCCAAAATCACTCAAAGTTAATGGGAGTTGGGAGCCCAAAGTGCCCCTGAGGAGCTGCGCCGCCCCACCACCATTCAAGCCCTAATGTGCACTGGAGCTGGGATTCCTAAGTCACAGGATGCTTTTAAAAACGTGTTTCACTCTCTCACACAAATAGGAGCCAAGAGCTTGCGAGTTCTGGTCTTGCTTCTGCAATTAAACTGTTCTGAGGTTTTTAGGCAAGTCACAATCCTACTGAGCCTCTTTCACCATCTGTAAAAGGGAGATAACAATATTTAGCATCCTTCCAAAGTAAATGTTAGTAAGACTTCAGCAGCTTACGTCCGCATAGGGTCTTGAAGATACAAGGCACTGGGAGAGCATCATGTGTTGTTACTAATTGTGAATACCCTTCGCTTTAGTTTGCTGTCAATTATTATTAAAAGTGAGAATTTGTGATCCAGTGTAATATTACTCTGAAAAGATGTAGTATCTTTCACAGCCTGTAAATAACTTGGTTGTGTTTGTCTGATGCAGAGATGGTAATAGGAAACAGATTTCAAAAGTGGTGCAAAAAGGAATGTGTGGTTATTCTGACAATATAGTTTTCTTAAATTTAAACCTGATAAATCAGCTTTGGGGTCATATTTTCTCTGAGGAGAATATTTTTAAGTGAGGCAGCATAAATGAATTCCTTAACTGGAACATAAGCATTAGCACTATGTTTCTACCCTTCCGTTGATTCTAACAAATAAACAGACATGTGTCGGGACTTTCAGCGACATTTGGCAAGGCAGTACAGGGAATGTGTTCGCAGATTGCGGAAGGAGTCTGATGAAGGTCTTCTTGCTACCAACTTTCTGACTCCAGCAAGGGAAAAGTGACCCATGCATTGCAAGGCCAGACACATGGGTGTCATGGAGGGCATCACGACATAGCAACCTTTAACCAATGAAAGTTAATTAGACTGCAGCAAAGATATTAGATCAACTGGCCCTCTCATATGGGAAGTCACTCAGGCACAGGAAATCTCTGCTCTGTTTCCTTCATCTTGTTCCTTTTTTTTTTCCTCAGGAATCACAGCACACTAGATACATCCACTCGGGCTCTGCACCTCCAGCATGAATGTTGTTTTTCCCCTCCCACTCTGCTCATTCCTATGCATTCAAACTACCATGGGCTTCCCTCTAGTGGGGGTTAGCCCTAAAAACCAACCTTAATGTAAAGGGTGGAGTAGCTCTTGGCTGTTGTGCCATGA
Organism: Opisthocomus hoazin; assembly: GCF_030867145.1. Taxonomy (NCBI): domain Eukaryota; kingdom Metazoa; phylum Chordata; class Aves; order Opisthocomiformes; family Opisthocomidae; genus Opisthocomus; species Opisthocomus hoazin. Next base: position 91,461,901 of record NC_134415.1, read on the forward strand.
AGAAGTCAGTTTAGGAAAAGCAGAGATTTTCTCAGGGATACGGGATTGCTGGTTTGGGTTTTCCTCTTAGAGATTTCCATCCCCAGCTGACTGAGTCTCCACCCCCTAGCACCAAAGGGTTCCCAGCCCTTCTGGGGCATGGTGCACCAGCCGAAGGACTGTTGATGTAGCTACTCTTCCCCTTCGCATAGGAGCAAGTTAGCGAATGAGTATGGGTCACTGATGTGAAGCAGCCAGTTTGTCTGCAGAAATTGAAGTCTGGACTCATTCTTCTGTGGCTGAGGTTTCTTTTATGCTCTCAAGCCTCATAAAGCCACTGTGTAGCTTCAGGTGTATGTATGGTTTTGTGTGTTTTTAATGTAGATCATTTAGATCAAAATCCCTACTATTTTTCAACTATAATACCAGTATTGGAAGAATCAGCTCTAATGATTTTTCTTATAGGTGGTAGCGGCTCTCGGCATGTATGGATCTTTAGTGGAATCTCAACTTTCAAGGAGCTGAAGCAGATAGGAATTTCTCAACACAGCAGAAAGGATCGAGAACGCTAGTCTTTTCCATATTTCTAAGCAGCCAGTTATTTTGGAATCTATCGCAGATGTATCCCATTAACTGTCAAGTTACTTAGTAAACCCACCAAATTACTGCACACTCACTCAATAAAAGTGCTAGATACATACAAGAGCAAGGATGTTCTCAAGGCTTTTCTTAAACCTCACCAGGAAAAAAAGAATTATTTGTTCTTCTTTTTTTTAAAAAAAAAAACAAAAAAACAAAAAACAAGGAGTACAGCCAGGGAAAATGAATGTTAAAAAACAAGCAGCACAAAATGAAGGCTTACGTTTCCAAACCTCGACATACCACATGTGCCTATAAAATACAGGAAATGGGTACAAATGTGAAGCTGCACACAGGATTAGAGGCACATGAACACATTTAAAGCAGGTGGAAATAATGTCAGCTGGAGCTGTAATGTTAGGTTTGTACCAGGGGGCAAAGAGTAGATGGGGCTATAGTGCTATTAAAGTACTCTTGATACCATTTTCTGAAAAGAAATCGTAAACACAAACAATTTCTGGCGTCCTTAAACAAACGTACAGATGTTAGTTGCATCTCTTCCCATTGCTTTTAAAACAGGAAAGCCTCGGGGCCTTCAGCTCAACGGCAAAGCCTTCCAAATCCAGAGAGCTACTTTGTCAACAAAGGGAGCCTTGGGGAACGTCGCTAAAGTGACTTTTTTGTCAACTGGCATTACAATATCATGCAAGGCCAACACGTGACATCAAGCTATTGGGAAATCTGTGGCTTGGTGCTAAGTTCTCCTCGAATAATTGTGTCTCACGTTAAAACGATGATGGGATGCTCACAGGACGAGCAATGAGACGGCCTCTACTGCCTCCGCAGACTCATCCCTGCAAGGTCAGCATGGGCGGGCGTGATCCTCCGTCAAAACATTGCCGTTTCCCCCTACCAGTTCCCAAGTAGGATGCTTTCCGGTACGCTCTATCAGGAAGAGCCCGGCAGGATCAGTGTAAGGCCTACAGAGAAACAAACTTTTCATCTCTTTTTGGATCATCCTGCCATCAGCGAGGGCAAAAATAACTCGCCGTTAGCTACGCCCAAGGCTACCACCTCCTCGCAGAAGGTCCTGGGGGCAGCTGGAGCTGGCAGAGCCTGGCAGCCGGGGCACAAGGTGCAGAGCTGGCACAGAGATATAGCACAGGACGGTCCCAACCCTGCCTGTGTCCTCTGGGGTAGGAGCCACACTGTGTGCACACTCGGGGAGGTTTACTGCATCCTGTGCCTCTGCTGCCAAGCTCTTGCTCGCTGTGCTCTCCTGCCTCTACAGCCCTGCCTCCTCAGACCAGCTTAGATTACACATTTTCCACGGACTAGAGGAGCACCCATATCCTACAGCTGAAGAGCAAAAACTGAAGAATTGCCTGGGTCCAAAGAAAATTGCATTCCCAAAAAAGACAAAATGTGATTGATTTCAGAGTCTGGAATCCCTTCGGTCGACGCCTTCCAAAAGCAACCCTAGCCTGGCATCCAAAATCTACTGAGGGAGAGAAAACAAGCAAAATCTTTCCTGCTTCTGAGGACACAGCATACTTGCTTCAGTGCCCATTAAATGAGATAGTAAGTTTTTCTCCTCTTTGCCAGGTTAAACTCCAGATATTCCCTCCCGTTCTCTTGTACTGTCTTCCAGAGCACAAATAAAGCACCATCTGGCCCTTCATTAACTCTATTTGATTTCCTTTGATCTCATGTAAACGATGAGAAAAAGATCTAAGACTCCCTTCTCCTCTTTAGACATGTGCATAACTCACATCAGTGTCAATGGGAGTTAAACATGCCTATGGAGAGGAAGAAATAGAAACCGCTGTGTGTTTCACTGCAGCATCTTTGCATTTGCAAAATGGAAACAAAACGGTCCAAAACCTAATTCCCAGATCACATTCCTCCAAGTCTGAAAGTGGACCTTAGAGAGGATGTAGAAATACCAGGATGCTGTGACAGGACACAGTAGGGTAGTTGATGTTCTTATTCATAAAGCAAACCATCTCGGTTGTCACGAATTCAAGTGTCTGCAGCTCAAAGGAAGAGAAAATGAATGAAAATTATAATGTGTTTGGAAGTTTTCCACAATTTACTGTATCTTCTCTCTACATACAAGACAAAAATTGCCACAAATTAATGCCTGAGGTCACAGAGCCTTCCAAAGCCCCCTGTTTATTTGCCCCCCCTCCCTTTCCCAGACAGCACCATCATTCCCCAGCTGAAGGGAGCCAGTTCAGCACGGTCTTCTCTCACTGCTGGTCAAGCATGTAAGAACAAAAGATGCTTTCTCTGGTTTGCATTGCCCAAAGAAGCAATGGGACCGGAGCTGACCAGTTAACACCCCACGCTGCCTAAGGCACGTGGGGAAGTTTGTGCCCATACAACATCGCTGGGGGCGAAGGCTGGGGATGCCTGCACCCCCCAGGAGAACCACAGCCACCCAGGCAGTCCTGGTCAGGCAGGGTGGCAGGGACGCTTCGTACCCACTCACGTCCCCTGGGGTGGGGTGCTTGGGGCAGCTGCTAAGGGAGGCCTTTCCTCTGCCCCGCACCGCACCCAGGGCTGAAGCTCCCACTTTGCCCTGCTGCCAGAGGGTCTCGCAGCCCCCGTCCCACTCCTCAACATCCCTGGCTACCCCTTCAGTGAGCTTTTTCACGGATCAAGCCGTGGGTTAGGGGTATGTGAGCGCGGTGAGAACTGACAAGCCCACCCGAGAGCTCATCGCTCTAAACACACGGCCCCTGCCACCCAGCTGAAGTCCCACAGATGTCCTAAATATGTATTTATTGGTATATACGCATTTACACGTGTCTCTAAACTCTGTTCCTGCAGCCCGTCCCGCCCGGGCGTTCCCAGCTCGGACACTGACCGCGCAGCCCAGGCACTGCCGGACCAGGGAGGCCGAAAAACCTGGGAGAGGGGCTGGGGAGCGGGGTCCTTCAGCTGGCTGGGAGAGGGGCTGGGGAGCGGGGTCCTTCAGCCGTCCGACGGCACCGCTGCGGGGAAGCCGCTCCAGCCGTCCGCCGGTGCCCGGCGGAGGCCAGGGGGGAGTCGGGGGCGGGGGCCGGGGGCCGGGCCCTCCCCGACGGTCCGTTTCGTTTAATGCAGGCTCTGATCTCCAAGCGATGATCAATAACCATCCTTCAGCCTTTGAACACCAGGGGGCTGAGAGGACTTTTCAAGACAAATTCCTCGGGCGATGATGTATACTTCGCACTTACCGTGCACTTTCCACTGAGAAAAGAGAGAGAAAAGGAAAAAAAAAAAAAAAGGAAGAAAAAAGAGAGGGGGGGGGGGGAGAGGGGGAAAAAAAGATAATTGCATTTATCTACAGAAACCAACGAGTGAAAAAATCCCGAGCGCAAGGTGTGCCTATATTCAACGGGAAGGCTTTAATCGACACACGCGTGTGCGTGCGTGTACGTTTATACATACATGCAGATCTATATTATTGTGTATGTGTGTATGTCAATGCACACGCGCGTTTGTTGGTGTTTAAGCAGGCGGCGAGGGGCTTCACACACGCAGACCTGAGAGAAGAGGGGCTTTGAAGCCCCTCTTTGAGACACGTAGCTGGAGTCTCCAGCAAGCGCCTCGCCCCGCTCCCCGGGTAATTACAAGCAGAGCGCTCGCACAGTTTTTAATAACTGTCTCCCTTTCAGCACATCGAAAAAGCAATATATTTAAAAGATATATTATGCAAGCAACACTTGATAGGGAGCTCGGGGGAAATGATCTCCTGGATGTTACTCCGAAAGCGTTCCGGTCTGGCTGATTGCAGAGGAATTTCATTTTGACGAGCCAAATCCCTGCTTTCAGGTGACGGGGGGCATCGGACCGCGCTCAGCGGCGTGGGGAGCCGGCAGGCGTGGGCTGCGCGGCAGAGCAGCCTGCGCGATGGCTCCCTCGATAAACCGCTGCCCGGACGGAGCTCGGCTTTCCCCTCGACAAACGCCTTTCTACCCCGAAAGCCCGTCGTCCCCCCGAAGGCTTCCCCGCAGACCCGCTCGCCCTCCGCCGGCGTGGGGTGGTGGTGGGGGGCTGTCTCGTCCGGGCATCGGGGCTCGACGGCCCCGTTCTCACGCGGATTCCCCCCAAAAGCGGGCAGGCGGAGCCGGGGTAGCGCGGCTGCGGGGACGGCGGGGAGCACCGGGGACTGGTCCGCAAACCCGGGCGTGAGGTTGCGGAGGGGAAGCCTCGGGGCTCCCAGCCCCGCAGCAGCTGCTGGGGTGAAAACCAGGCGGGAAAGGTGCGCGTCGGGCGGCGAGACACTCCGATTCCCCCCGCGTCTGAACACAGGAACGGCCTTGCAAGACGTTCAGACAACTTTGTAAAACGCCGTCGGCTCACACGTTCGCACCGAGCAGAGCAGTAAAAGGCTACGAGTGTAGGGTCTGGATTTTATGTTTTCCTGTCCCCTGGGGTCTGGTTTTAGACGGAGGGAATTGTTTTTTTTATTTTAGGGATTTTTGTTGTTGTTGCTGTTCTTTTTCTGCGTGGGGCAAGGTTAACCTTTCGAGCCGACAAATACAGGTGCTCCCAGGAATTTCTCCCCCTCCACCCCCGCACGCATCTGGGCGAGAACGGCAGAGCCGCCTTCTGCTGGGCAGCGAGACGGGGATCACGACGCCGAAAGCTAAAACAAAGGGCTCTGGCGTTTCCCACCGAGCAGCACCGGGCTGGTCACGGCGGGGAAAAAAAGCCGAGTCCTCAGCAAAGTGAGAGAAGAGGGAAGAAAGCCAGCTTCAGGCGGAGGGGCAGGGACTTTCGTTCGGAAATCGATCTGCGCTTCGGATAGCGCAGGGAAAGTTGACTCTTCCCTGCGCGTCTGTCCGATTATTTAGGGTTATTTATAGCTGACGGGGAAGTATCACCTTTTCCTTCCCCTCCCTGGAAACGGGAAAAGCGCTGGTAGTTCCCGCCTTAGGGGATGGGGGGGGGGGGGCGGGGGTCCCTCCCGCCCCTGCCCGGCCTGGCCGCGGGGTCCCGAGCCCCCCCGCAAAGCCTTGCACAGCCCGTCAGGTCGGGGCCGAGTTTCGGGGGGCCTCGGCGAGGCGCGGGAGGCCCGGTCCGGCCGTCAGACCGGCGCGAAGGTTCCCGGGAAGCCTTCGCTGCCGGCGGGGAGCGCAAGGGCAGCTGCCGAGGCATCCGGCGGGCTGGTTTGCGGCCGTAAAGTCCTCAAGTAACCTCGCGTTTCGGGAAAAAAAAAATAAATAAAATAAATAAATAAATGAAAAGACATGGTTCAGTACTAAAACTTCTTTGACATGGTTCAGTAATAAAACAATCGAAAAAGCTAAACCTCTCCCATCCGGGCGCTCCAAGCAGGGAGTTTGTAATTAGCTGCAAAATCCCCCCTGTGCATTAACGACCTAATTTGTGAGGTATAAATTCACTGTCTCTGCTTTCTTCTTTTCTTTTTTTCTTTCTTTTTCTTTTTTATTTCCCCCGGACCGCCGTGGAAACGTCCGTATTCATTTGTTTGTAATATACCAAAACGGTGACCGGGACACTTTGCTGCGCGGTATTCACCGAACGGAAAATACTCGCCTGGGTGCCCTTGGCTTTGTAAATAACTGCTTTGCCAATAGATGGCATAGTGTCCTTTCCAGTGTGAGGAAGCTCCGGTTCCCCGTTTATTTACCTTGCTTGTTTGTTTCGCTAGCAGCAATTTTTTTTTTTTTTTTTTTTTTTTGAACGCATAAACGTCTCTTCGCATTTCCTTCCCCGGAGTACAGAAAACATAGGTATCTTTAAAAAGGTATATTGCAAAAATTAAAATTACAGATGTAATACATACTGTGAAACCTATAAAAATGCGTTTACAATGGTTACTTAAAAAAGAAATTTATAACTTTCATATGTACCTTACTCGTGCAATATGCAACTGCCATATGTTTCCCAGTTCCATAATTCAGTTTTTCCTGGACAGCTGGAGCAGGTAGTACTTTTTAAAGTACATTTAATGTAATATGAGAACTAGCTCTGACTAAAGACCGAGGGTTACCATAAAAAGACACAAGCCTAGCTTAAAAAATGTTGTTTAGCTACACATCATCTCTTACAACGCTACGATATAAATTTTCCCGTAGCCCCCCGTTACGATAAAACGGGGGTATACCAATAGCGTACCTTTTTACTGCTGAAATCCCAGCCTCGCAAACATAAATATTTCCAATTAGTGACCCTACCTTAAACTATAGTGATTTAAGGCTACCTAAGTTAATTTAATTCCATACACGTTTTCATATTTTTTCCTGAGACGGTCGTGAAAATACGAGTTAAATTTATAGGAAAGCAATAAAAGAAAAGGAAAGCTGGAGGTTTCTTCAACCCTCATTTAGAGTTTGCAAACGTTTATTTTGTGACCGGAGTAATGAAAAGGCTGTTTCTGAAAACCGTTTGTCTGAAACGAACAATAAATGTAAGTGGGAGCGTCGGGTTAGACACCGGAGATTTCCTTAGAAACGGTTCGCGCCCGCGGCTGCCCAACTCCAAACCAAGGTAGTAACTTCAGCGCCGTAAAACGCCATCGCCAGAATATTTACAGTTTTAACACGGGGTGCCCTTTAAACCGTGTTTTCGATTCCTGGCTGCAGCCCCTCAGCGTTCTCACCCTCCTGGAAAGCCGGCCGGCCGGCTGCGCGCTAAGCTCCGTGCCCTGAGCTTACTTCTGCCCCGCAGCAGAGCAGAGAGATTATTTATTTTTTTCCCCGCAGTTTTCAAACGAGACCCGAGGCTGCAGGGGCGGGGGGGGGGGTTGGGGGGTGTAGAGGCGCCCGGGCCGAGGGGCTGGGTGCGGGGCGCGGGGGAAGGCCGGGAGCGCCGCGCCGGGACCGGGCCGGGCGGCTGCGGCCGGACCGGGCGGTCGGCGGGCACAGGGGACCGCTCCCGAACCGTTCGCCCCCTCCGGGCGCGGTGCTGAGACGGGAACGGAGCGCTCCATGCCTCGCCCGGAGAACCCCGCTCTCAGCCCGCTGACGGCGGCTGTTCGGCGGGTTGGGGCTCAGCTTCGGGGCGACGGGCTGCGGCCGCAGCTCCGGTCCGCTGGGGTCTCAGGTGTGGGGGAAGGCGGCTCCGCTCCCTCCCGGCCCGGCCGCGGAGCTGAGCCAGTCGGGGCGGGCGCACGGGGCGCGGTGTCCGGGACAGGCCCCAGGGACGAGCACCGGGGGGGCTGAGCCCAGGGTCGCCGGGGCTCCGAGGCCCGGTCCGCTCTGCTCGGACACCGGAGGAGACCCCCGCCGCCGCTCCTGACCGCCGCCCCTGCCCGATGCCAGCTCCTCCTCCGCCGGGCTGAAGCCCCCGGGAGCGGCAAGAGCAGCCCGGCCGGAGGGGCCCCGGCGGAGCGGGGCGGGTGGGCTGAGGGGGGGCTTTCCCGCCTCTTTTAATTTTAAGCCAAGCTTAACCTTCTGTCAAGCCTGCTTTGAAGGTGACCTGTGTCTCGGGCAGAGCCTCCCCATGTAGCCTGACAGGAGGAAAACTGGAAGGTGCGAACGGGCCCCCGACCGCCCCGGCCCGGCAGCCGACCCGCAGCCACGGAGAGCGAGGGGCGGGGGGGGGGAGGCGCGGTCGGGGTGCGCAGGGACAGGGGCTGCGTGCCGTTCTCTCACCGGCACCCGGAATGTTTCTCCGGTTGGTAGCGTCTGACTGACTAGACCCCGTCAGCTACCTGCTGTCGGTTTTATACTCCACGTCTCCTCAGGGTGAAGCGATTAGGCTCACTGGGGGTAAAAAGCCGATAATGACATAAATGTGTTTTCCTTAGTGACCGCTCCTATGGTCCCCCCGCCGGGAAGCTACAGAAAATCTTGCCTTTAAAGAGAAAAGGACCCTGTGGATATTTTGCTCTCTGATGGCACTCGGCTGTAATGTTCGTAAAGACTTAGGGAAATCACGCTGTGAATGGCAAATCGCGGCCATAACCATCGCCTAAATGTCACTCGAGATTTTCGAAGGGAGCGGAGGAAAATATCTTTCTGGCTGAAAACAGTTTAAGCATCTTTTTTATTATTATTTTTGTCTTTTTTCCCAGGAAGTCTAAATATGCGATTCTCCTACATCAAATAAGCAGCGTTTCACCCAGCCGCCTAAAAAGCCAGACTGCAATTCAAAGTCCGGAAATAAAAGTAACCCCAGAAAGGTGTTTTGAATATATGTATTATTCCATTAGCAGATCGCTATATACAGGGATTCTTCTCTCTTTCATCATCCCATAAAAAAATTAATCGGACAGACATATGGATCACAGGTTGGTCGATAAATTTAAATCTACCCGGTTATTTAAAAAAAAAAAAAAAGCCAAGAAATAGAAACAATATGCCAGATATCACCCTGCAGAAAGAAAGGGAAAAAAAAATAACGAAGAACAACAAACGCCCACCCTTGCCGGAAAAAAAAGAAAATAACCCGGGACCGGCAACTCCGTGCCCAGAGGCTTCCCCGGGACCCCCGTGGCACCCCCGCCGCCCCGGCGGCAGCTCCCTCCCCGCGGCGGAGAGACCGGCGGCGGGGGTGGGGGGTACCTGGCCCCCCGGTAGGTCCCGGCGGCAGCTCGGGGCCGACCCCGCTCCCCCCGCCATCGTCCCGCTCCGCCAGCAGCGCGGCCCCGGCCCGGAGCCCCCCGCGCCCCCCGCCGGGCCCCTCCTCCACCCGCCATCCTCCGCGCCCCCCCCCCCCCCCGTGGGGTCGGTACCTGCTCCCGCGGGCCCCGCCGGGGCCGTCGCTGCGGTGGGGCGGGCGGCGGCGGCGGGAGCGCGGAGCGGGGCCGCGGAAGCTGCCGTCGGAGGCGGGGGGGGGGGGGGCTGCCGCGGTGCCCCCGGGCAGACCGCGTCCGGCTCCTTCCCTGCTCTCCCTACCGGTCCCATCCCCAGCGCGACGGCGCCTGAGCTCCTGCGAGATCCTCCGGCTGAGCGCGCTTCGACCGCGCTCGCACATCTGATTCCCGTCAGACGCGATCGCGGCTGGGGCAGGCAGAGCGGGCAGACTTTCGACCACGGAGCAGTTAATACGTCCCAGATTGAACGTGAAGATAAACCAGCTCCGCGGCACTCTGCGTCGGTGACAGGCGCTCGGCATTTTCTGCTCGCCCATCGGTTCAGAGCGACAGCCACCGCGGGAGAATGTGTGTTTTTTCGTAGTGATTAATTTTTCTCAGGACAAATTGCCATCTCTTCCAGTGTGGAGAGACTTAGCGCTCCTGTGGCGGTTTCGTGTTTTTTTTCTCCCCCACCCCTCCAATCAATTACCTCTCTGTCACATACCTATATTTTCACGTCCGGAAAGCACTTGTACAATTTTAACGCTGACAACCTTATTTGAAGGGATAATTTATCTCTAGGGCATCTTAATTAACCAGCCCCTTCCTCAGACTCCTTGACGGAGCGTCTATTGAAATCAGGGACAAATTTGCGTTTTAGGGATGGGTAAAATGCGATAGTGGAAAGCGGTTACGTCCCCTAAATGGCAGCTATTTCCTTTTTAGATTAGGATCAGAAACCTCAGCTGTGCCGCTCGACGGCCCGAACAGGACCTCCGAGACCGTAACACGGCGGAACAACTCTACGAATTTCTCTCTCTCTCTTGTGCCCCAAACAGCGAGGTGAAGCCGAGCTCCTGTTCCCCGAAACGGCGGGATTTGCCCCATAATTTTTTTACAGAAGGGGGATTACTATTATCTTTCCTTCAAAGTAGCATGTCACCCCTTTTTAGTTCTGCGGAGAAAAAAAAAAAAAAGGAGGAAAAAATATCACTGGACAAGAGCGAAAAAAAAAAAGCCACAACAAAGATCTCAATAGCTTTTTGCTTTCCCTTGGCATGTAAAGAAAATAATATCTGGCCCCAAAGCTTTAACAGTTTTGCTCACTGAGAGGTAGAAAAGGATTTTCCCCATAACTATTCCATGCACCTGAACAGGATTGTTATTAAAGTCGCTGCGGCTGGATGCGTCGGTGCTCGTACGAGATTCGGTTTAACTCCCGGTTTACTGGAGCTCCGGCGCCCGGCGGGCTGGGTGGGACGGGGGCCAGGGGCGCTGCGCCCACCGCCCCTCAGCCGCCGGCGTTCGGGCACCAGCGCGGCGAAGCTCCGCGGCGCGCAGCCGGGTAACGCCGACAACCGCTAATCCCCGGCAGCGAGAAAGGGCACGGCGTCATTTTTTTTAAAAGCCCGAACGGTTTTCTCGAGCGAAACGCAGCGCCCCGGCAGGCCCCCCCCCCCTCCCCCCGCCCCCCGCCCTTTCCCTCTGCGTTTCGGCGGGGGAGTTGGCGGTCCCGGCCAGCCCGGTCCCCGCGGGGGGAGATGCGAAGAGCCGTGTGTGTGTGTGTCATTAACGTTTATTGCGGGGTGCATCCGCCGCGGGGCTGCTTGGGCCTGGGCGCGGCGGGGACGGGGCCGGTGTCCTCCCCCCCCTCTTCGAGCCGCCGCGGCGGGGGCCCCCGGGCAGGGCGGCGGGGCCGGGGGCGGGGATAGGGGCGTAGCCAGGGCGGTGCGGATTGGTCGGCGGGCCGCCTGTCGGGCGCAGGCCCCGCCCCGCGGCCCCGCCCTGCCCCCACCGCCGCAGTGACACTAATGAGCGGGTCCTTCCCACCGGTCTCCTGCCTGGAAGTGCTGACAGATCAAGGCAACAAATTTCAATTACAAGCCCTAATTTGTGTCCGCAGAGCGTTTGTTACCCATGTCAGTCCTGCCTGGCCCGTCAGACGGGGCAGAACGTGGAGGAGGAGGAGGAGGAGGAGGAGGGGGAGAGAAGGAGCGCGTCTGCAAAAAGGAATAGATTTTTTTTTTTCTATTTAAAAAAAAAAATCACCCCCCCCCAAAAAAAAAAAAAAAAACAACTTGGCTGATAACTCGGATTTAAAAAGAAAGGCGAGGAAAAGCCCCAGCCCCTTGCCTGCGCGGTCGGGAGGACGGGAGGGCGAGGGTGCCGGTGCCGCCTGGATGCGCGGTCTGTAGGGGGGCGGGCATGGCCGACAAGCGGCGGTCCTCGCCCGGCACCACCATGAGCCTGAAGGCTCACGCCTTCTCCGTGGAGGCACTCATCGGGGCCGAGAAGCAGCAGCAGCAGCAGCAGCAGCAGCCGCCGCCGCGGCAGCCGAAGCGGCGGAAGCTGGGCGGAGAGGACGAGGCGGCGGAGGACGAAGCGGGCAGCGGCCGCTGCTCCAAGGGCTCCCCCGCCGCCGCCACCGCCGCCGGCCGGACCTGCGGCGAGATGGAGCTGGGCTGCGCCGCCCGCGCCCCCGCCGGTGAGTGCCCGCGCCCGCCGCCGCCGCTCCCCCGCCTCGGCTCCCCTCCCTTCCCAGCCCCGGCGGCCCGCGTTCCGCGGCGGGGAGCCGAGCGCGGCGCCCCGCCGCCCGGACGTCCCAGCGCGGCCCAGCGGCGTTCGGGTCGCCCCAACCCCCCAACACCCCCGTCCCGTCCCGGCACGCAAGGCCGCGGCCCAGGCCCGGCTCAGCGGGGCCCGCCCGGGGCTGAGGGAGCCCCCCCCCCCCCTCCCCGGCCCCGCTCGCTTCCTCCGCTCTCCCCGCAGGCGGCTGTGAGGAGGGCTTCCTGGCGGCCTCCCCGCCCGCCTCCCCCGGCGGCTCCCCCAAGGGCTCTCGGCCGGGCTCGCCGCCTCCCACGCCGCAGTCGCCGCGGGTGGATCTGCAGGGAGCCGAGCTCTGGAAGCGCTTCCACGAGATCGGCACCGAGATGATCATCACCAAGGCAGGAAGGTAACGGGGGAACGAGGGGCTCGGGGGGACCGGGGAGGGCGCGGGGGCGGCGGGAACTTCCAGGCGGGCAAGAAAAGTGGGGGAAAAACCGCAAGCGCCCCAGATTTCCGAGGCAGGCTGGCAGACGGGGGGTGCCGGGTTTCCCCCTGGCTGGGGCGAGGGCCGGGAGCGTCCGTGCGCTGCCGAGGGGAAGCTTTTCCCCCTTCCCGGTTGGATACACATGGCGAAAACCTGGGCAGCGCGAAAGCATCCGAACTTATTAGAAATTACCAAAACGTCTTTTATTGAATCCATATGCTGCCTTTCCGCGTTTTCGGAGGGGCTTCGTTAACGGTTGAAAGGCAGCCTTGGAGCTGCAGCACAAAGCCACGTTTGTCCGGAGAGGGTCCGGCCGGGGATTTTCTGTTTTATCTTACAGGTGCACCGAAATAACGGCGAAAACTAGTTAACCGCAGTCAGGTTTACCCTCCCCAATAACGGGAGATAGGATTTTTCTTTCCAGTAACGACTTTTAGTTGATTTTATATATATATATAGAGAGAGAGAGATTCGTTGTTGTTGTTAGAACAGCAGCAAACACTGGATAAACTGGAATGGATTTCAGGTTTATAAAATACAGAAAAGTACCTTTCGTCAGCTTGCAGGCGGCTCGTCACTAGGACTTTTCTCTCTTTTCTTTTTTTTTAATTTTTCCCTTCAAGAATGAACTTTCTTGCCAAACGCGAGCCAAGAAACGCATTTTTACGTCAAAACCACCGCATCTGTTAATTACTTATTTAATTACATCTAATTTTATTAATTACTTCCCTTTTTTTCCTCCGCAGAAAGTTCTAAATCGTGATTTTTTTTTTTTTTTTTAAATAAATTACGTCCTGGATTCGTCTCTGCTTTCAATAAAGAAGTTTTACTACACCTTTCAAAGGCAGAGCGGCTCTTGCGCTTCACCTTCGGCGGGCCGCAGGCGGGAAGCCCCTTCCCTATTAATCAAGACCAGATTGTTGGGTCACCCCGTGGCACCTCGGCTTTCCCAGCCGGGCGTCCCGGCGGGGGGGGGGGTGGGGTGTCCGGGCCGCCCCGCCGCGGGTTCCGCTGCCCCGCTCGCTGCCGCCAGAGCCGGTAACGCCGCCCGCTGCCGTCGGGTTGGAAGCCGCGGCGGCGGGTCCGCACCCCCGCCGGCGTAAGGGTCCTCCGGGGTGGAGGTGGTTGGTCGCACAGCCCCGGGGACGCGCTTCCAGCCGGTGATCTCCAACGGGGCTTGAAACGCGTGTGCTGCCGAAGTCGAGCCTCGGGACCCCCGAGTGATTTACTGTCTAACAATAAAGCTGAAATGATGTGGTAATAGCTGTGCTCCCAGAGCGTATCCCCGAACATACGGAGCATTGTTCGAGTTCAGCGCGCTTTCGAAATCTGTTTTGACATGTCGAACGGGCCGTTTCATGGCTCTGTAACGGTAATCGTCCGAAAGGACTCCGCAGGCTAAAAGGAAGAACGAGAAAAATCCCACCAACCGGTTACTTTTCCTAAATGACCATCCCCGAGTCTGTTTCGTATTAAAAATGACCTCTCTCTTCCCATGTTCAGGCGGATGTTTCCCGCAATGAGAGTGAAGATCTCAGGTTTAGACCCACACCAGCAGTATTATATCGCCATGGATATTGTGCCAGTGGATAACAAAAGATACAGGTATGGTGACTTTAAGGCAAAAGATCATACGATGCGAGCCACAGGGAGCTTGGCTACGGGAAGAAAACATTAACACTATATAAATTAGCAGAAGGTCGTGTTTAACTCTCCTTCAGGTTCCTGCATTCATCCCGGTGCATTTTAAAAAAAAATCATAACTGTGCCAAATACGCAAAACCAACTGAAATTCTTGTTGAAGCTCTTTGTATGTTTGCCTCATGTTACGTCTGTGCTGTGGGCAGATGCTCAGGCTTTGGCTTTCAGAGAGTGCGGTTCTGGTGCGGTCAGGAAATGTTATCGTATTTTGTTCCTCATCACGTCGGTGGGAATTATTTCCTATTAACAAATAAATATGAGAATGCAAATTTTTCTAGTGCTAAATGGCGTTAACATTAATAGCATTAATAGTACTGATATCTGATTTAGTGGCATATAAGCTTTCTTGGTCATGCTTCAAATTGATTATATCATTTAATTTAAAAGCTGTTTATCACTCGGATATTTGGCTGCTTGGATTCACAACGGGTAATGTTTCTCATTACCGTTTTTTAAAGAATTGACGGCCTTATAGTCTGAAGAGTGACGTGAGGAACAAAGGTAGTCGTTCTTCGAACACTGAAGAGTAGGAGTTCGGCGCTGAAACTCTCACTGCGGCGAGGGCAGTCGTGTTTCGAGGGAGCTGGCTGGGCTCTGCTGGAGCCAGTGGTCCTTGTGGAAGCGTGTGCAGGATCGGGCCCGCAGCAGCTGCTGGTGCGAGGTGTAGGTGTTTTGTAGGTCTCGCTGGACAGATGCGATCCCCTGCTCCGCGGTGGCCGGGAGGACCCTGGCCAAGCAGTTCAGCGTGGGCAGCATCAGGTCCCCACCAACTGCTGGTTTGATTGTTTCAACCCTATACTTAGCGTAATGCAGGGAAAACCGCCGCAGATTCAGTTGTGGAACTGGGAACATTTCAGACCCAGACGAAAAAGTTTGGCTCTGCAGGAATGCTGCCTGGTTTCCTAAGCAAACACTGCCCTGTGTTTTTTTGCGTGCCCCTACCTCATCGACTGCGATTTTGTCCTGTTCTCGTGCGGTGGGCAAGGCATTCCTTGGGACGATTTGAGATTTTGTGTTTTTCAACAAGGTGCAGATGCTGGTGCTGAGGATGTCTGGTACATACAGCTAGGAGAGGCTTTTCTGGCTGTAACGTAGAGAAAAATTGCTTTTTTTCTCTGCACCAGTCCACTGCAGCTCAAAAGAAAGCCCTTTTCTTGCTTTGTGGTGCATATGTGCTGCATTTACTTAGCTTATAATTCCTAGAAGGTCTGATCAATTCCTTAATTCATAGAAAAAGCGAGGTAATTATTCCCAAATTAATAAAGATTTCTGTATTAAAAACTAAAAGAAATTATTTCGAATATGAGTTGTTTAAACCTCATTGTATTTAAAATAAATACAGTCCTACTGAGCTGCAGTGCCTGCCAGTGTGATACATGCTGCCCAGCTAACTGAAGTAACCTAACGAAAATTGTGTGAGGGGCAGTATTTTCTCAGTTGGCAAAGTTAAATTTCTGTAACTACGTATTACGAAAACATGCTGAATCTTCCCGCTAAATATTAACGTTTTAAGTGTTTGACTTGACGCTGCTTTTCATTCTTTGCTGTGCGGTCTGTGATTATATTGACTGCTATTTTAACTTTGACTGCTGATGTGGCTTTACAGACTGTCTCGCAGATCTTTACTTTTGGAAGAAACAGCAGCAGTCACGTGGAGCCTACGCTTCAGCTGTCAGAGCAGACAGCAAAACTAAATGGAAATGAAGAAACTAACATCTAGGTCTAGATTTCTAGCAAAATTGGACCTTGTAAATACGTGAAACCTTAAGCTGTTGCTCAGAATATTTCATCTGTATTTATGACTTTATTTACTTTTGTAGGGGAAGCGTGTGTTCAGTATAGAGCAACAAATACTCAATAGATGAAAACTGTTACAACTGTTGACTGTATGATCTGGGGTTGAGAATTTGTCTCCAGGAGAGAGTTTCACCACCCTTCTAGATCTTAATTTTCCAGTTTGATACATATTGTATGGAGCGATGCATGTATTGGATCAGTTTGTTTTAATTTCCATTTATGCTGTTTGTCCCTTTCTAATAAGGAATTGAACTGTACAAACAAATGTTTTGATAAAGGCTTTCTTGTCTTTATTAAATACAGCTGAATTACTGGAATTTTACTGTACTTGAACAAAATACCTTGAAGCTTTTAATTAGTGCTTTTTAAATTGCCCTTTGAAGCGTCAGCCTCTAAAACAAGTTCTCTACCAAAGCAGACATTATTTTTGTTAGAAAATGACTTTGTCAGCATTGGCCTATCAAATGAAATATGGGCTGTGTTTTTTTTCTTTTTTAAGCCTTTCTGCGATACTATTCAAGAAAATCAACAAGATCTTGCAGAAACAACAAGAACATAGTTTGACATAGTTTCATTATTTTTCCCAGTCATAAAGTTCTTTCCTTTCAATAGCTTTATTTATAGACTCTTGTATTAGGCTCAACCTGTTAAATCTTCCAAATATGGACTTAATACTGTATTTGATAAATGAAGGACTAGATTCTTCCTTGTTTGCTGATGCCTGTTCAGAGCGGAGCTGTAGCAATCAGTGGGCTGACAGAAGCTTAAAGCTCAGTGTGGAGCCTAGTGTTAGGGCTATTACTGATTTTAAGAAGACCAAGGTCAGATGAGAGCATGGCGTTTAACCTTACTTTTGCAGATACCAGAACTATGTTTTGAAACTAAAAAAAACCCCTTTTATTTAGTCTCCTTTCATGTTTTGTTGATTGGTGGGTTCTTGCTGTGTGTATGGGCCCTGATTTAGTCATACTGAGTGGGTCTGATAAATTATTTCGTGTTTTGTGGTTACAGGTATTTGCTTTCTTTTTATAGGTATGTTTATCATAGCTCGAAGTGGATGGTGGCTGGTAATGCTGACTCCCCAGTACCGCCTCGTGTTTATATTCACCCCGATTCACCCGCCTCCGGGGAGACGTGGATGAGACAAGTCATCAGCTTCGACAAACTGAAGCTTACCAATAATGAGCTGGACGATCAAGGGCACGTGAGTACTTGCTCTTCTGCAGAATTATATGTAGGCACGTTGCTCAGCCCTGAAAGGCTCTGACGTACAGCTTCAGGGTGCCAGAAATAGGTTTGACTTTTCAAAGCTGTTTTGGAACCTCACCGTCCAGATCTAAAATCTGCTTACCTTCTGCTACGATAATTAACTGCTTATTAGAGCCTGCTGTTTTACTCCCCCCTCAAAAACAGAACTCCTTCTGCAAAGCCAGGCTTTACAAGGCTAAATTGCCTAGTACGAAGGGGCAGAATTGCTCTCATGTTTTCCCACCGAGTGTGTTACTCGCAACTTCTGCTCTGATCAAAAAGGACGCTAAAGTTCACAAGTGGCTAGAAGAAACATTAATAGTGTGTAATAACTTCATGTGAATAAAAATACACTTAACTATTTTCTTAGCCTAAACGTTTGTGTGAAATCCCACGAGGTGTTAATAATTGCAGTCAAAAACGAACAACATGGGAGCTGGGTTCACTCCGATAATGATTTATTACATACCTTATGAAGTAAGACCCTTTCACAGCTGAGGCTCATTACTTCTGAAAAGACTGGCGAAGACGTATGCAGTACGAGTGTTCTGTTTGCAAGTTCTAAATTGTTTAGTTATGACATTATCTAATGTGACAAAATGTGTTATGTTAATATTTCCTTTTCTCTTCAAAACTGTTGAAACATGACAGATGTGAGCCAGTATCTTTCCAGCAATCCCTAAAATAGTTTTACTTGACACCTTAGGAAACAATTAAAAAATGAGGATTGTTTTTAGTCGGGGTGAAGTCTTTAATTTTACAAAATCCCGTCATAAATGGCAAATGTTGGCTTCCTTTCAGCAGGAACATCGAGTTCCAAATGGTAGAGTTTTAAGATGTTGGAGGCAAGGTTTGAGACAGGATGTGGATTCCATTGTCCTTGGTGCAGCCCAATTTATTAAGCAGGACACTTTCTCCTTCACGGAAGGGAGTGAAAGAAAACGTACCTGGCACAGAGGACAAAGGTACTACATGCATCTGGCAGTATCATTGTAACTCTGTGACATTAAGCCAGGTATTTTGTAAATACGTAGGCCAAGTTTGAGATTTCCCCCCCCCGTTTGTGTTTGCAAAGGAGAGTTATGTGAGACTTGGCTCAGACTGTGCAGGAGCTACAACTTCTGTGTTACAGAGGCAAGAATACAGGAGACTGGCTGGGCTGAGCTAGAGAATGTGATGACAAGGGTAAAAAGCCTCTTTTTTGTATAATACTGTTCCTAATTTTATTGCACTCTTCCTTAAAAAGGACGTGGGGTTATTCACATCTCTGAAGTTAGCAGTGCTTTCCTTGAGGCTTGTAAGAAAGATGTTTTATATCACTTCTTTCCAGAAGACTCCAGTTATGGAGTCTCGTTTGGCAGCATTGGAGTTAAGATTAGCACGCGTAGTTCCCTTAGTTCCCCCAGCGTTCGTGTATTCGTGACTTTTCTTGAGTGGGAGCTGTTCTCCCTGAGTCCCGAGTCTATGTTAAAGGCTTTCAAAAGTGAAGCAGATGCAAATGGGTAAAATGTCACTTTTCCAAGAGAGAGCAGGCTGGCTGGTTTTTGCACTCAGTTGTTTCAGCGGGGCGATACGTGGTGCCGTGGTCCACCCATGCCCTTGCAGTTGCGGACTGCCCTCTGATAAAATCTCGGCTATGTGGAGAATTGTATTACTGTATTTTTCCATCCCAGATCTGAGCTTTTTTTTTGTGCTGAACCGAAACCTGTGTAGTGTACACAGCACACCATTATTCATAATGTGGGGGGATATAAATTTTCTGGCCTTTAGTTAAGGGTTTCGATTTAGAAACTAGTGAGGCAAGGCCCTAGTACAGTGATTTGAGACACATTGAACTGATTCAGAGCTACGGCAACGCCCCTCCTCCCCAAAATGGAAATTTAAGTATTAAAATAAAAGGACAAAAGAAGGATGACTATAAAATAATTTCGTATTTCTCAAATCTGGGAAATTGCAAACATGTCATTCATAATTACCAGAAAAGGCAAAAGCAGAAAGCAGAAAAGTGTCTCTTCCAATGGGTACATTTTTTCTTTTAAAGCTATGGTAGTGTGGAATGCTGTATTGAAAAAGCTGTGTAGCCTCTGAATGCCTCCAGCAATAATGGAAAACGAATAATCATATTTTGCGATGAATATAAAAAACAATTGTTTCTCATAAGCAGGAAGGAACCATTTTTCGCAAGAGGGTGCCAGGGGAGGGATGAGGGATTAGACGAGCTAGTGGTCAAGGCTGTACTGTCCCTCAAATATTTATTTTTACATCAAGCGTTCTGACTCTCCCACCCCTGTGGGGGAGATGGGGTATATTTTAGATTATTAGAAAGTTTGTTATTTTTCTCCCCCCCGCCCCGCTCCTGCTTAGGCAGAATGGCTCAGACAAACCTCGATGGGGTCTCTGTCATCAGTCCTCCAGTAGCTGAAGCAGTGTCGGGATTTAACTGTTCTTCAGGTGTGCTTTCCATGCTGTCTGGTTCTGGGGCTTCAATCCTTGTCAAAACTGTTCCTTTATTCTTCCTGTGCTCCTCAGAGGTGTCAGATTTGCAGAGTTTGTGTTAAAACTGCAGGGATAGGTTTTGATCTTGCACATGTTGAGGTAGGGAGCTTGCGTGAGATCAGCCCAGAGCCCTTTTACCTATTCTAGAGTATTAACTCTCAGAATCAGTGAGAGCAGTGACCCACGTCCATGGGAGTGGGGACAATATCTGCAAATAGACACTGAGGTGGTATTCCTGTGCGATATTTCTGTTGTGGTATATCTTATGGCAGCCAGCTCCCCTCGCATTGCGTTGGCCTGGGATTAGCGTCTTGGGAAAGGAGATCAGCCGTCTCTAAGACGACTTGCTTCGCTGCTCGAACGCTTTCCGGGCTCCTTGCTGCCTGCTGCTATTTTCATCAGCATTCTGAGTGGGAGTTCGTGACGAGGTAATTTTATAGCGCTGTTCTGCGGAGAGATTTTGAAGTACATCTGCACGTAGGACGCTCTCTGATACACGGGTTCCACTTGCAGGCTGAGGAGATGAAGCAAGATTTGTAAGGATATGTTTTCCTTGGGTGTTTTTGATCTCAAAAGGGAGTCCCTGCTTTGGAAAGGTTGCATGCTTGTAGATGCATTAAGGCCCGATGGCATCGTGAAGGCACAAACTGTGGCATTTGTGTCTTTCTTCCGAGCTGTGACGGTGAGGAGAGGTAGAGCTGCATTTTGCAGCTGATGCTGAGCAGCGCATGGTCTGGGTGCTCTTTGTGAATGCCTTTCACCTCTCTCTCATCTGTGGGGTAAGTGCTGCACGGTAAAATCCGTCTCTCCCTCCGGCTGGTGAGAGATGGCTGATTTTTCTGATTTGATGCAGTTTTCAGTCTGAATTTCAGTAGAAGGGAAAAGTTGATATTTTTGGTGCTATTTTCCATGCTTTTCAACTGAGTATTTTTTGGTGCAGAGGAACATCTTTTAACTTTTAGTGAAAATGAGGCTGTTAGCATGTTAATTGTTCCTTGGTGGTTGGGGTTTTATTTTTTTTCTCCATTTGAAAGTGGGGTGAGGCTGGAAGCAGAGGAGGACTGTTATTCTGCCCAGACTTGGCTCCAAGTAACGAGCTCTGCTTACAGTCAACGGGTAGTTATACGTTCTGGTCACAATGAAAAGCTGGGAAACATCAGCATTTGCACTTGCAGTTTTTGTCTTTGTGAAGAGGGAATCCACGCTCCTTGGCCTCACACGCTTCCCTGACTGCAGAAAGCCTGAATGCATGGGCTTTGCATGGAGGATAAAGGAGGATTTCTGGCAAAAACAGTGGCAGGGGCAGGACCATGCTGGTGTTGGGGACATCCCTATGTAGTCTGTGCGCTGCCAAGCTGCCAGGGATTGGCATCTCCCTCGCGAGAGAACATGGGGATCTCGCTTGTTGTGGCTGTGACGGTTGTGCCGCGGTGGTGCCAGCGCTCGTGGTCAGCTCTGCGGCCTTGTCATGGCAGCATCCCTCAAAATCCACGTTATGAAGGGAATCCCAGCTGTGTGTGCCGGGATGCTGCCTTGCCCTGTCGCCTACCTGCGGGCTCCCTGCTGCGGCGTCTTCTGCCTGGTGATGATGCCTTGATGGCCGCTGTGGTCAAAGGGTAATTTTACCTTTGGCGGGAGAGATTTATTCCCCCGTGAAGTATTTTGGTTGTGCCGTGTGAGGGATTTGTGGAGCAGGGCAGGCTCTTCAACTGTGAGTTGAAAGTAGGGCCGGTTCGTGTCTGGGGTTTGGTGGGACTCATGCCAGTGGGCGTTTTTTGTTGTTGGCTCTTTAGGGTAAGAAGAGAAAGCTGCTGCTTCTGCAGATAAGCTGTTAGATCCCATTTATACTGTTAGATGTGCAAGCGATGCAAAGTGAAAAGCCAGAATCTCCTTTTCCTTAGCTTTTTCTTCACAGTACCTTTAGGTGATGCTTAGAACAACAGAGCTAAGCGGTTTTCGGAGCGGGTGTTGCATCCCCTTCTCCTCTTAAGTCTCATCTTCATAGTGTTGCTCTTTAATTCACCAGGGCACTGCAGCTATGTATTTTTTCCTAGGAATTCAGAGTCCTGATCATCAACAAAGATCCCATTGTACAAGGCATGGTACAGAATCAAGGAAAAAAAATATTCTTGCTGTGGATTTACTAATCGTCTAACAGCGGTGTCAGTGGAGGAAATTTCAGTATAGCACAGAGCCAAGACAGGTTGCTCTTAAGAGATGATGAGGATCAGTGTAGCTGTAATAGCCACCTAGATAAGGAGTGGGAGGTGGTCATCTCCATGCTGCTGTTACCTGATATATAAGCAGAGCTGCTAGTAGCTACCTGGGTTGTAACCGTGCACGGTCAAGTCTGCCACGTAGGCAAGCAGTAGTTTGCACCACAGAGCTGATGAGGCGAAGTAATCTGGGTGGGTAGGAGCAGAACATTGCATGCTTAGTGGCACCCAGGCAAAAGGCAAGGCACAGAGCAGCAATGGGTTTGAAGAGTGGAACAGAGCTTTGCTTGATAATTTTTTCTCCTGTTGTAGCAGTACCTCCCCTGGTATCACTGGGTGTTCACAAGGAAAACAGGGTCAGGAATATGCTGTCCTCTCTGCTTTTTCATTTTGTAGACCTTTGCCAGCGGAGAACTGAAAGGGGTGTTGTAAAAGAGAATACACATTTGCATGATAAAAATCTTGCTCTGTGAGAGATTTTAGAAACTGGGAAAAGGCTGCATATGAGAACATCCATAGGGCGCTCCCTGAGCAAATTAATAGGAGCCTGTGATGTCAGTGTCAAAACCCTACTGACAGGCTAATAAAACCGTTGATTATCCAGAAACTTGGCTTATCCAAAATGGGGTCATGTCATTTGGCCAGGACGAAGTGTATTAAACTAGCCAAACTCTAGTTTCTCCAAATGAATGTAATGTCCTCTATGTCATTTGGATGAATGAACTTCCACGGTGTCTGGCATGGGGGCTCTGTCGAGTGCCTCAGCACATGCACATTCTGAGGCTACTCGAGGAGCAGGAAATTAAAAAGCTTCCCTTGAATGCTGATTAGTGGTTCTACAGGCCAATAGCCATAGGACTATTTATTTATCGAGTTACTAATTTCTTAGGCTTTCCAACAATAATAGTTGAGCTTCCAATTATTTTTTTTCTTGAAATGTTCTCTTTTAGTAGTGGTTAGCTGAAGTTGAGCAAAACAGAGGGAAAATTCTGTATTTTAAACCTCTAAAATTTGGGAGCAACACTAACAAGTATTTTTGTGTATAATTTTATGCACTATAAGTTCATATACTTCTTGTTTACGCTTTATTCTTAACTGAGCCTTTGTATGCTTGTAGGGGTTTGTGTATCGATATTATTTATATGTATTGTAAATCTAGGGTTATTAACATGTTAGAGCTTTGGATTTTGGTGTTATTTTACTCCAAGTTTCTGCTTCTTCAGAGTGTGAGAGTCTTAGCTTGTTTGCAAAACAAGATGTATTTCCAGCCTTTGGAATATCGGGAAAAAAATTGCTCCAAGCATATCCCAGAGGTCCAAAAATAAAATAAAATAAAAAAAGCTGCTGCTGTTAATCCTCTTAGATCAAATCCAGGCTCCAGTGGAAAAAAGTGACAAAACTTTCCTAATTCCAGTGGGACCAGGACTTCACTCCTGGTTTTTGGTGTTTTGTTTTTGTTGGGTTTTTTTTGTGTTTTTTTTTTTGCAGGGGGGAGTTTTTTAGGTTTTTTTTTGCTTGGTTTTTTTTGTTTTGTTTTGTTTTTTTTTTTTAAGCCAGTTTCAATAGAGCTAGTTTCTGATTTTGGAGCTCCTGAGTGGTAATTTTTAAATGCTTAGGGTTGTCAGTAATGTAAATGTGCAGGGATTAGGCTACTGTAATAAGAACCTTCAGAGGTTAAAGAAAACATTTGTTTTCCAGTAAGTGGCATGGTAAACACATACCATAATCTGTTCCAAAAAGCTCTTAGTCCTGAAACAGCAGGGTGTCCTTTCTAATAAATGTTATCTTTTTCCTTTCATGACTGCATAGATTATCCTTCACTCTATGCATAAATATCAGCCTCGTGTCCACGTCATCCGAAAAGACTGTGGAGATGATCTGTCCCCTGTCAAGCCTATCCCTTCAGGAGAAGGGGTGAAAGCCTTCTCCTTTCCAGAGACAGTTTTCACTACTGTCACAGCATACCAAAATCAACAGGTAACTTGAGCTTTTTGCTTAGCACTTCACAGGCTTTTCAGAGTAGACCAGGGAAGTCAGATATAGGAGAAAAGCAGATATGTTTATTATACCACTCATTAAGAAGCATTGTCTAAACTCTTTTCATATTACAAGTAGCTTTCACTAGTAGTAGTGCAGCAGCACTGGTAGGCTGTAACTGAGACTTCAGGCTGTGTGGGCTAGATCCTGCATATAAAAAGTCAGTCTTATTATGGAGATCACACAGTCTAAGTAGCATAGTTAATCGTGTCTTAATTATAGATACAGCATTGAAGCACAAGGCAAAGAGCAGTCTGATTTTTAAAGGTGTTTTTGTATCCTTGAGTGTAGATACATGCCTGGATAGAATTTTAAAAACACCGGTGTTCCTGACTCCAGTGGTTTCAGTACTCTAGGACCTTAACAGAAAAGCTGAGGTCTGAAGAAGGTTGCAGTCATTTTCATTAGCTACGTTCAGCGTATGTTATAAACCGCAATTTATGTCCAAATCATTGTCTGCACAGATTCAAAGTCAAAAGTAAACTGCAGGCTGTGTGACTCCGGAATTTGGACTTTATTACCACTTGTTTAAGTATCAAAGCGCATAGTGACACCATAGTGTTGTGATATTTTATTAATTCCACGTAAGCTATTTCAGCTATGTTTTGGGAAATTGTATATGCCTTTCTATCTTTACAAAGAAAAGAGCAGGAGAGCCATGTAAATACTGAAATACAATTATTTGGTACCTATAACATTTATTTAAATGAATTACAAGCATTTGGGCAGGAGTTTGCTCATTTGTTTTATGGAGGATAATAGCCTAGAGATAATATGTCTTCTCACATTTCCTTCTCGACCCACACAGAAATAATATTAAAATTAAATTTTATTGCAGTTAGGCAGTGTACTCTCCTAGGTGAAGAATGACATTTGCCAGGAGATTTTTCTCAAGAATTCCAGCCTGCCATTTGATAGCATTAAGTACCTACCATCTTCTCTGGGGATTTGCAGAAATGGTGAGCGGAAGGCTGGCACCTACTTTGCTGTGATTCAGGACAACCATCTTAAACATGCAAATGTGAAGATGTTTCTACTCCACTGTTGGCTTGGTTCTGTCAGGAGAGGCATTTTGTGTGTTGCTTTGCTAAATTTGCAGGTAATAAATTCTCTAATCACATTCACAGATAACTCGTCTGAAGATTGATAGGAATCCGTTCGCCAAAGGATTTAGGGATTCGGGACGTAACAGGTAGGTGTTGGGGAAGGGGCTGGACTTGTTACTGCTGACAGAATCAGTTTGTGAAGGCTGGTCGAGGCGAATACCGGTGTTTATGGACAAATTAGTCTGAGAACTCCAACTCCTTGAGGGAGCACTTACATTTTGCAGTAGTGTTCCCTGTGGTGGGCTCCTGTTCCTGCTCCTCTGACCATCTAGGTGAAGAACAGGTTGGCACTTGGCTGGACTCAAGTGCTCAGGTTTCTTTTTGGTGGCTGCAAATGGAATGAATGTGTACTCGGGTCTGTGATTTTGGGCTGCTCCTGAAACCTCCTGTTTCTTCAGGCTGGAGACACAAATTGCAGATACCGGTGTCAAACGATAAGCCCAGGTTCTCTTGCATGTAAGTGGCATTTAGTATGGATGAATGGCTTGTTTTCTCTTAAAGGGGGAGAAACTAAGTCACCTCGTGCAGTAGCCTTATGTTAGTACGCTTGCCTAGGCGGTGGGAGACCTGTGTTCAAGTGTCTCTTCAGCCTCAGGGGCTTTAAATCCACTTCCTAGCTGAATGTCTTTCCTACTAGGCTATAGATGACCTCGAAACAAGCCTGGTTTCCACCTGCTCTGTTGCAGTTGGACTGATTAGTTGCTTGTTCTCTCTTGATCCTTGCATCTTTCAAAATAGCAATAGGGAATCTGAGTAGTGCAAAGTGGACACCTGGGTCCAGTCCCTGCTGCCAGTACTGATGAGGTATTTTATCCAAAGACTGTTTATTGTAAAATATATAAGCCTGTTACAAATTGTATGTTAAACCATTTCAGCTAAAAAAAGCAGCATTTAATTGTGGTGCACATTATACATCGGTTCCAGTGACTACATTGCTTTTGGTGTCCACAGCGGCTATATTTATGACCTAGCCTTGCAGAGAAAGGAGAAGACTGTGCTGGTAGGAATCCTCGGAGAGTATCTTTTGGTAGCTGCTTTGCTGAGTTTGTCTTTTAGCAGAGGCTATAGCCTTAAAGACTGTTTTGTGCTTTGACCTGAGTTACATAAATGCTGAGAGTGGACAGCAAAGAAGAGCAGTTTTTAGAAGATGAACAGTTCTAGGAGGGGTGGGGTAGTTGTAAAGATCCTCGGGAAACCACTGTAAATATCTGCTCATTTTGCACTCTGCATTTGTTGCTCTCTCAAGATTTTTGTCTTCCAGCTAGAAATAATTGGCCATGTTCTGTCCTGGGGCCTGGAAGGGATGCCCCAGGCACTGGCATAAGCAGAGTTTTGTCCTCCTTTGTAGCCTTCTAGTTTGAAATTAAATGACCAGTAACTTCCAGATAAATGCAGTGAGTGAAGAAGCACAATATGCTTCGTGTACTTGGGAAAGACAAGAATTGCCATACGAGCCCTGTTTGACAGCTCTCCGTAGGCAGTGTCTCTGCTATGCATGCTTTCCACAGAGCTTTAAATTAAGTACTGAGGAGCCTCCTAAGAAGTGTGGAACCCTGACTCCTCTGAAATTTCAGAGTTTAAGTGGAGTTAGAAGTTCCTCCATAATGTTCTAAGAAACAAGAGGAGATGCCCCTGAAAATAGAGAGGAAAGAATCATTCAGCAGCCAGTTTGGGACTGGATTTTACGTGGTGGGACAGACCCGGTATTACCCGAGGACAATGTAGGTGCAGTAAGAGTACTGCATCTGCAACCATGCAAACCCAGTTGTAGGACTGGGGATATCCAGAGAGGTGGTTTTTCATTTGGCTGCTAGCAGTACGTTTGGTTCGGGCATTAGAAAAAAAGCAGGTTATTTTAATTGAAAGACAGTTATAGTTTAAGGAAATGGATTAGGGGTCCAGTCCTGTAGGAAGGGCCAGCCTCTGTGTAAATGTTTTGGAACTGGCTTGCTTTTGCTGTAACAAACACAGTCGTTACAGATGTGACTCTGCAAACTCTTGTCCATTGCAAATTGACATTGGTTTGCTGAAGTCAATATTGCTGTTTTCTTTGATAGGCTCTATGATACTGAGTAAGTGTGTTCGGGAATGCAGCTCAGATTTTTAATTTTCAAGAAAAATTTCCCTTTTTAATTTAAATTACTGGTTTACTCAGTTGATTATTGTTTTACTCTGTTGCTGAATATTGAAATTAAATGTTAAGATGTGGTTATCTTCATTGTTCTAGCTGGTATAGTTATCATGTGGGCATTTAATCTCCAACAAATGTGTAAAGAAAATACTGTGATACCATTATATCCAGCTTCCCAATGTTGCTTCAATTATTGCAGCTGTCTTACTTTGCACTGCAGTATGCAATAATTCCTTTTAATTAAAAATATTCCCTCTCAGGTCATTCCCGTTTAGTCCCGCAGGCTATTTCACAGAAATCAGTAGCTTCACCTTTTAAAAGCATTCTCGATGCCTTTGCAAAGTGCAACAGAATTTATGTGCTGAGAATTGTTTCATTCTTCAGTTAGGCTTTAAGTTTGACCCTATAAAAACATTTACTCAGGAAAGGACCAAAATTTCTCCCTTTAAATACTTCAGGAAAAACATAACTGTTTTGTTAAATAAACTTGGCCATTTGATAGCGTAAATTAGGGTGGTGATAAAATGTGGAAATTGTTTGAAAGCATCTTGTATAAATTATCACCTTGGCTACACTCCTCCAGGAGGTGGCTTTTATCTCCGCTTTAACTAGAAACGAAAATTCACCATTGCTGCAGAAAATGAAGGCTATATTTTTAGTCCAGGTTCAGCTAATGAATACTTTATAACTGTTTCCTGAAATACATTTGTGATCCTGCTGGAAGTGCAGTGGGGAAGAAGCAGTATCAGAAAAAAATATTGGTAGCTTCAAATTGGGCTATTTGCATAATTTGAGTTTACAGAGTGCTGCTGCTGAAAGGCAAGCGCTTGTATTTGATGCGTGCCTGATGCTGAAACTTAACAGGCTTTTGGGGCTCAGCAGCCAAAAAGAACAGCAAGATTATACCTCTGAGGTGCATTCGTCATAAAATTGTGTCAGAAAACAAATGAGCCTTTACCTTCAGGAAATAAGATATTCTTCTAAATACTGTCTGCCATGATTGTCTACCCAGTTATTTCTGTTTTGTCACAACTCTGTTGAAGTAAAATTACAGAAGATTTTTCGTTTCTGAAGGCATTTTCTCAGCACATAATAACCAAGAGACAACATCGCTTTATACACTTTAGTAGCAAAAGAGCTGTACACCCATGCCTTGCTTGTGTTGTACGCGTGATTTTCCAGCTTATCGGTAATGACTGGGAATCCTGTTTTATTGGAAGTAGTCAGTGGATCACCTTTGCTCTAGGCAGACGTAGATCATCCCTCTGGCAGTTAGAGCAGTTGCAAGGAAACATCATACTAGGAGAAGATTTAACATCATTTTAGCCAAGTCTCCCCCCTCAAACAACCCTCCCAGAAAGACCAAAACTATTGAAATGGAGAGCCCGATTTGTGGAATTGGGAAAGTCTTTGTGTGCTGACAGCCCAGTGGCTGCAGATCACAATGATCTTGTGGATAAGGATGTAGGGCTCTTTTCTAAAAAGCAAAATCAAATTAAAAATCATCCTGAAATGTTATTAATTTTTGTATGTTTCTGAGGTGAAGTATCCAGAGATGTGTGACAAAATACAGCTTGCTTTCATGACACCATTAATGTTTTTGTTCTAAATAGAATGGGACTGGAAGCTCTGGTAGAGTCTTATGCCTTCTGGAGACCTTCACTGAGGACACTTACATTTGAAGATATACCTGGAATACCCAAACAAGGTAATATTCTTCTTTGTGTTCTTGCAAAACAAATGCTTATGAAGATAAAGCTTTGTGCATCATGCTTTACAGATGTCTAGCTAAGTGTCACCTGTAGAGAAAAAGCAACCAACCAACCCCAGTGCAGGCCATCACCTCTCATCAGAGTTGTTCTAAGTTAGAAAACTAATGCTGACTTGATCACTGTGGCAATAAAAATGTAGGTTGTAATGACAAATCGGATCACGTATGGAGGAGAATGCCAGTTATTTAAGGGTGGAATAACCTATTCTTTAGTGTTATGCTCCGGCTAGATAAACGAGGTGGAAATCATTTATAGATGACTTCCGGTGTACACATCCAAACTCCAATGTAGGAATTATTTGTATGTTTAAGAGGGGGGAAAAAAAAAGGAATGAGAGAATAAATGTCCTCCTAAATAATAAATAAATAGTATCAAGCTTAATTAGGTTTCTTCCTTGGAAAACCTTTTTAATTCTTGAAGACCTAAAAATTGTTCAGCTGAAGTCCCAACACACTTTATCTACATCCTAGACCTTGAAAAAATCGACCTCTTCTCCATCATGCGTTTTCCTGCTCCCCAGTCCATAACTTCTTGGTTTCCACTTTCCCTGTCATACAGGTACTGCGGTGGGGAGAGAGATATTTAAATGGCCTGTTTGGACGGAGAGGGTCTTCTCCGTACTCTTTTCTGAGTTCCTGTATTTCCAAAGTACCTCAATGTATGTAGAAAACCTCTCAGCCTTTTCCCAATTAAATCAGACATATTGCTTACAATTTTTCACATTTCCTGCTACCAAATTTACAAACATACTTCCTGCTTTCTTGAAGTATTACAAAGTCATTAAGCATCTTCAGAGCAAAAAAACAGAAAAAATGGAAATACACAGAAGTCACTTCTGTTAACTTCTCTTCAGCCCACTCCTTTGAGAAATCTTGAGCACCAGTGCTTGATGTGGGCAATTAAAAAGGAGGTTTTGTGCCAAGTCACAGATATATTGGATGAGGGTTGGCAGAATTTTGGGCAGAGGATGGGGGTGGGGGGGTCTGTCCTCTTAAAAAGGGCTGTGATAAGAAGCCAGCATCAGACCTGAAGTACCTTGTCCTACTGTGTAAGACTGAAAGGCAACTCACTATAAAGCTAAAACGCCCAGGATGCAGGCCAACTGTATTGCCCTGTTTGTATGTAGCAGCCCTGTTTGAGAGCAGGGGAGCTGCTGCTATGAGCTTCCCGCTTCCTTTTCTTCTGCTGCAGGTTGAGGATCTTGTCCAAGTTACTGATGGTGTTCACAGAATGGGAACAGGGATTCTTGGAAAATCTTTAGTCAACTGTACCTGGGCCGGTAGGGTGGTTTAGAGACTTGCTGAAAGACTCCCTTAAGCATTTTGTGTCGCTTGTTAATTCTGGAAGTGCCCACCTTTGGATAGCAGAGGTGTTGACAGAGATTGGAAGAAAAATAAGTATGCCTTACACTAGAATTTCTTGAATGTGGCAGTGCCTCATGGTGCTTTGTACCTGTTTTGGCCCCACAACAGACCAAGAAGCATCAGGCAGAGTTCAGTGATAATGTATTTTTCTTTTTACTAGCTCACCTGTCATGAAAATCTGTTAACTTACTGACAGCATGTACCTCTTAGCAGCATCAAGCTCTTTGATAGTTAACATGATTCACAAACAGGAGAGTCCTGCGTGTTAAGTGCCTTCCGCCTGGGAGACCGTGAAAGGCCCAAATCAATTTTGCTATGCTAGCTTTTCAGGGAGATAAATACAATCTCTAAGAAAAGGAAGTGTTTTACAGCTGGGAAACTTTCAGTCCTGAGAAAAGGCTTCACCTGTAGCAAGCAGCGTGTTTTCAGGAGCATTCAGCACTGGTGTTTGCCATGTAAAAAGTTCTGATATCAGTAAATGAAGTTTGCGAACAGCTTGCTGCAAGCCTAAACCTCCACCTACCCGTTCAAGAAATGAAGCAGCCGTGCAGAGTGCTCAGCCTATGCTTTTCCCGAAGTTGTTCTGAAGTTTTGTTCTCAAGTTTTTTGGTCTGGACTTGGAAAATCTTTGTTCTGAAGTTGTGGACTTTCCTGAAGCTGTCGAACTGTGCTAAGGAGTCGGTTCCTTAGCTGGAGCTCTGACAGTGACAGTGAGTCAGGCATGGAGCACTTGAAACACACTCTGGGGTGTAGTAACAGCATAGACAATACAAAATCCGTAACTTTAAAGAAGGCTTCCTGCGATGTGGTACTTGCCTGGCTACATCTTTGCTGCCGTGCAGCTTGCTTCCCGTGTCAAAGAAAGAGCAGGTAACCTTTTGGGCAGGAGCTCCAAGTGCTGAGTGATGGCTGCAAAAGCATAACTTCTGTTCTCTTTCTTGGACAGGTTGTTTCTTTAAAAATACGCATGTGCCACACACACACATCCCCCTGCACATGTATGCAAATGTCATCTTTTGAATGAATTTGTGTCGTGTCAAGGGTTATTATAAAAGACAAAGATCTTGATCTGTCACCTAGGGAGTGAACCTCTCCCAGCACTCTTCTTACAGTGTAATATTCTCTTGCAGGAAATGCAGGTTCCTCTACTTTACTCCAGGGGTCTGGCAGTGGAGTGCCATCTACCCACCCTCACCTTTTACCGGGTTCCCCTTGCTCCTCTCCAGCCTTCCACCTCAGTCCCAACACTAGCCAGCTCTGTAGCCTTGCTCCAGCTGACTACACGGCTTGTGCCCGCTCAGGCTTGACCCTGAACAGATACAGCACGTCTTTGGCCGAGACCTACAACAGGCTCACAAACCAAACCAGTGAGACGTTCGCACCCCCGAGGACTCCCTCCTATGTTGGTGTGTCGAGTAGCACGACTGTGAATATGTCGATGAGTGGCAATGACGGGGATGCATTCAGCTGCCCACAGACTGGCTTATCCATGCAGATTTCAGGGATGTCTCCGCAGCTCCAGTACATCATGCCATCCCCGTCCAGCAATGCCTTTACCACTAATCAAACCCACCAAGGCTCCTACAACACGTTCAGGCTGCACAGTCCCTGTGCACTCTATGGATATAACTTCTCCACATCCCCTAAACTGGCTGCCAGTCCTGAGAAAATTGTTTCTTCCCAAGGAAGTTTCTTGGGGTCCTCGCCAAGTGGAACCATGACGGATCGGCAGATGTTGCCCCCCGTGGAAGGAGTGCACTTACTTAGCAGTGGGGGGCAGCAGAATTTCTTTGACTCTAGGACCCTAGGAAGCTTAACACTCTCGTCTTCTCAAGTGTCTGCACATATGGTTTGATGAAGCCTTTAAGTAAAAGTACAGTATGTTTGGTGTCTACAATGTATTTCTTTTGGAATATGAAAGGACACTCGATGTATCTTGTAAAGTGTGTGTATATATAATATGAGAGGAAGTTTCACTGAATTTTTGACTTGCTTGTGGCCAGATTATTCTCCTATTTTGAGTTACACAGAGTTTGTTGCGGTGCAGGCTGCTTTAGTTTTCTGGTATAATATACTTAGTTGTATAACACGTTGGGACATATGCAACAAATTAAGACTTCCTCCCCTTTCCCCCTCCTCTGTTCTAACCCCTTTAAAGAATGAAACGACACGTGGAGTATTAAACAACACAAACAAACCTACTTACATTTCCTATAGTACTAGTGAGTTTCTTTAAAACATTCATACAATGATAAGCTGATGCACCAAAGGCATTTTACAAGTTTCTTCTCTGTTATAAGGGATATGAAGGGTATTTGGACTTTTAAGTGTTAAGCATCACGCATCCAGCCTAAAAAAGAGGTTTAGCCAATGGATTATTTACAAAGTAAACGGAAAGATTAGTTTGCCTTCTCACGATATGCTGTTTTTAGCTTATCAATGGCACAGCATTCTTACTAGGATTTATTTTCTTCAGCATTAGTCTAGATTTATGTTTAGGCATTTGAAGACAAATAATGCATATTCATATTGTGGTGATAAGAGTAATTTAAACCAACAGCAGAAGAAGTGGCATTCCTTGGTACAGAATGAACTTTGGGGTGCTTCATTTTTGTCAAAGGAAGGGCTCGATGCATTTTTTCCTCCATAAATATTGCCTATAAGACATGTACTGGACAGTAGGATATTCTAATGTATCTATGTTTTTGTATTTTTACTTTTTTAAAGGAAAATGCAGGTTTGATTTAGGGAAAAAAAAAGAGCAGGATGAGAAATTCCATTATTGATTTTACCCTTTTGTGTGTGTGTGTTGGGTTTTGGGTTTGGTTCTTTTTTTTTTTTTATATTAGGGGCAAAAAGTCCTCCATCCTCAGTATCTCATAAAGACATTGCCTGTAGCAACTAAGCCTTAGACGACACAGTTTGCCTGCAAGTGTTGCAGGAAGTGGAACTTTGTCGTAGGTGCCTCCCTGTAACACGGCCAAACTGGGACCAGGATTACAATAGGAAAAATTCCTTTAATAGTTTACTTCGAGTGCTCCAGCATGACACCTATAGCCCATGTCCCTCCCTCCAGGGAGCCATCTGTCTTCCTCTTACTCCGTTCTGTCATGAGGTTACTGCTGCTCTGTTTCTCAGTCAGTTTTTTTTCCCTGGATTTAGAGAGGTTCCCTTCCTTTGCAGCTCTGGTTTTAACCGGCGCTTTTGAGAACACAGATCACAGCCTGCTACTGATGAGGCTTCTCCAGAGTGACAAGGACACGGGGAGATGCTTGTGGTGAAATTTCTGCCGCTATCTGCACCTGCACAGCCCCGGTGCGCATCAGCCCTGCTGTGAAAACTGCCTCTCAGCTGCCCGCCTGTCGGAGCTGAGGCATGGATGTTGTAGAGCAGCTTTTAATGCTTGAGAGAGTGAGTCGTCTTCAACAGTACACTAAACCTCCTTTATGTTGTGCAGGTGATGTAAAGGCATTATAAAGTGGGTACAAACATAGCTGAAAATGCTTCCCTGGTCAGCATTGAGGAGAGTAAGGCCTTTCAGATTTTACATTTTTCTCTGTTAGATTTTTCAGTGAAGGTGGATTGATGTGTTTCTCAAGAGTTGCCACACCTTTTCTGGCAGACAGTGGGCTTAACGGCTCCCGCTTCAGGAAAGACTCATTGCAGCTAGTATTTCTTCAGTGGGTTGGAGATACTGCATGCAGAAACAGCCCTTGCACTGTCTCTTAGTATTTGGGAATAGAAGGGAAACCACAGCAGTCTTTAAGCCTGTGCCTGGAGAAGGCTTTATTTCTCCTAGTTATATATTTGTTTGTGTTAAAGGACACACGCAGAAGGTTCTCATTCAAAGCTGGCAAGACAAGAGGATGAGCCTGCAGTAGGTGAGATGTGGGTTTGCTTCTTTGCTGTTGCAAACTTCCCAAGTGACCTTTGGCAATTCACTCAGCCTTTCTATATATAGTTTTTTTTTCTTCTGTTAAATGTGGTAATA
Organism: Opisthocomus hoazin; assembly: GCF_030867145.1. Classification (NCBI taxonomy): domain Eukaryota; kingdom Metazoa; phylum Chordata; class Aves; order Opisthocomiformes; family Opisthocomidae; genus Opisthocomus; species Opisthocomus hoazin. The sequence continues at coordinate 91,496,107 of NC_134415.1, forward strand.
GCACTTCTCTGCCTCACAGTAAATGGTGACAGTACATTAAAGATGAGAATTATCTTTACATCTACTGTACTGTGGACAGTACTTTACAGATGAATAGCTAGGTAGTGTTGCTATATGAGGATAAAAAAGAGCTTTTGTGTACTTTGGGTCTGTCACGAGTTTTGGCATTGCAATGTCCTTTGAGGCAGACCTCCTAGCAAAGACCTGCAATGCTAAGAACAGTGTTCAAAAACCTCACACTAAGAATTTGTGAAATGGTTCTAAGACGTGTGGAAGACGGGCAGATTTTCTGTTCTGTAAGTTGTCATAGTTTTATTGGTTTAAATTAACAAGATACTTGTGTACAGTAATTCCTGCTGTAGCCAAAACTTTGAAATGTTGCAGTTGGAAAAATCTTTAAATGAGAAAAATGATACGGTTAATCTGTACTTGAAAAAGATTAAAGATAATTATCCATGTCATCTTAAAGGCCGTGACTAGGTAGAAATGTGGAAGAGCTAAATCATGCGTGTTCCTACAAGGGGGGAAAAAAAAATTGAGCATGGGTGTTCATGGAGGTGCTCCTGGCAAGAGTATGTACTTTATCATCTGGGAATTTTTTAGAACCGGTCTCTTATTTTTCCTCAAATCATACTTATCATATAACCACACAATATTGTTTGAAACATTTGTTCCTTAAAATCTGAATCATATTGTAAATACTTACTGGTGTGTCATTGTGAAAAGACTAGCTTTTTATCAATATAGTAAATGCTATATATGCATTATATCTCTAATTATATATCTGTATTTTACAAAAATGCCACAGAAAATATATTAAAGTGTGTATTCAAACACTTTTTACTACATTTGGAAAACTGAGGGGCTTGGGACTTTTTTCTTCCTCTACAACTCCAGCAAGACCAAAGGAAGTAACTCTAAGGTAAGGTCTGAAATTCAAAGACTTAATACAACAAGCTGCAACGTTCCAAATACTCCAAAATTCTTACATGGTTCAGCTTAATCATTTGCTGCTGAACCTCTTTGTTATTTGTATGCAAAAGTCTGACAGATGTTGGGTGCAAGAAGATGCTGAGGCTGACAGCAGAGTTGTGAGGGACTGAGCAGCTTGCTGGGCACATTAGCCAGTGATGGAGCCTTGCTGGTTCCTCATAGCCCAGATCATCCGAGCTGTCAAGACCAGTTCAGCTGCCCCATGTCATCCAGATCTGGGAAGTCAGCACTTCCATGTGACCTGGTGCTTGAGCAGGAGCTCGGTACCCTGCATGTTTTCTCTCTGTGCTTGCCCTTTGGTCATTCCCTCTCTGTTCTGCTTATTCTAAACGCAAAAATCTGCTGATTCTTCAGGCACAGTTTACAACCTATAATCATCTGGGTATACTGTTACTCAGCAATGAGCAACATTTCTCCCCCCAGAAGCACTGTTGTGCGTAGTGGCCTTATTTCCTATTGTGCTGCAATAAATGATTCCATGTGACGTAGGGCCCAGGGCCTGAAAATGTGATTACTTTAGAGACTTGGGTTTCATAGTCACTTAACACCAGCTTTGTTGCAAATGATCAGAATTAGGGCAAGAGAAGTAGGCATGAAATGCTTGATCATAAATATCAGGCCTCAAGAGAGAATGAAAGCTGCTGTTTTTAATAAGAGAAGAGCCTTTTTTGGAATAGCACAGTCAGACTCTGAGGCTCATTTCTGCTTCAACAGAGGACAGTAGGAGAAACTTAAAAATCACGGTTGGCTTTAATGCTTGCAAGCCTGTACTGCGAGCAGTTCAACAGAAGGAGCTAAAGTCGTCATCAGAGGTAGCTCACAGGTTCCATGGGCAAATTTTTCCTGTAAAGATAGTACATCCAGTTCTTCTGTATAGAAGTGTGTTTAAAAAGGCTGAGGGGTAGCTGCTTGTAGAGGTTTATGTACCAACTTCACATGTTGAGTTACTGTTTCGTTGCACCCTTCCGAATACACTGTCAAACTCTCATGGCATTAATGTTTAAGTTTACTTTGAAGTCTCAGTTTTAATTTCAATAACTGCAGTTTATCATGATGAGGTAATGGTTAGTATTTGCGAGCTCACTCTACACTTCAGCTGACAAAATACACTGACTTGTTAGTTGAGCTCTTCATTAGTGTGATCCTCAGATCAATATTTCACCTTGTCTTTAACACGTAGTTGATACATCAATTCAGTATATGCAGAACTGCAGGAAAATTAATGTTCTGCCTTATTTTCCACCGTGTTCCTCAGTTACCCAGTTAATCCAAAACACTGACATGGCAAGATGACACACACTTTTAAGAGGTGATGACTTGCTTCATTAGGAAATAGCAATTCTAGAGAATTGCTGGAGTGTGTCAACGAGGCAATGAGCAACGAGGCTGGTGAGGGGTCTAGAGAACAAGTCTTACAAAGAGCGACTGAGGGAGCTGGGGCTGTTTAGTCTGGAGACGAAGAGGTTGAGGGGAAACCTTATTGCTCTCTACAGCTACCTGAAAGGAGGTTGTAGTGAGGCAGGTGTTGGTCTCTTCTCTCAACTAACTAGTGATAGGACGAGAGGCAATGACGTCAAGTTGCATCAGGGGAGGTTTAGATTGGATATTGGGAAAAATTTCTTTACTGAAAGAGTGGTCAGGCACTGGAACAGGCTGCCCAGGGAGGTGGTGGAGACCCCATCCCTGGAGGTGTTCGAAAAATGTGTAGATGTGGCACTTCGGGATATGGTTTAGTAGGCATGGTGGTGTTGGGTGGATGGTTGGGTTTGATGATCTTAGAGGTCTTTTCCAACCTATGATTCTATGATTCTAAGTTGCTTTAAATGCTTCTTGTCAGTGTTGCTATGCTGATGCTGTGAAAAAGCGCTTGTTACCCAAACAAGAAAAAGTCCTGTGCAGTCACCATTTATTCTTCTAAAGCAATGTTGAAAAGGCCCTGAAACTGTCTCAGATACTTTGGTGCTTAGAGCCCAGACAGAGCAGTTCCAGCAAATGAGAAACTGAATCTTCAGAACACACTTGGAGAAAGTAAGCCTGAATTAGTGATAGTTTTATCTATTGTTTATGTTAAATCTGAATCTTCATCTGAAAAGGCTAAAACTAAAGCTTCCTACAGGGATTTTCTAGGTCTTTCCTTGCCAAGCATAACCTTCTGCAGCCTGGCTAAAAGCCTCTCCCTTTTTGAAATGTCGTCACTGTTCTGGTTGCTCACCACATTTAGGTTCTCTGCTTGCAAAAGCAACGGACAGGTTTGCAGGGAAAGAGGTCAATACTTGCTCTGCTGTTAGTTACTACCCTAAAGCATACTTCTACAGCAAAGATTCATTACCCATGGTGAAGAAAGTAATCCTCATAAATGTCTCCCATCACATTTGTCTCAGTTGTAGAACTTGAAGTTCATAAAGTTAGCACTTGACATTTTAGTGAAGCATCAGTGAGTCAGAAGATCAGGAAAACACAAATACTGTGGGCAAATAGAAATGCTCTCCTGATAATTATTTGCATGTCACTTTCTGTTAGTTAATATCTCACATCTTCCACTCTACCAGAATGAACACACACTAAACCTCCAGGAGCTGGATACATTTGCAATTTTTTTATTTTGTGGCCTTTCTAAATGTTGGGGGTAACACCCGGGTTTCCAGAGAAGCACTTAGGCTCCAATTCTGCAGCAGGGAAGAGCAGGAGAAGTGGAGATAGCACAAATGGACCCTGCAATCCCACCATACCCTTCTGAAATGCCGCAGATTCTATGATGGCACCCACAACACATAGCTCTGTACAGACATATCTCAGTGCACTTCTCGCAGGGGTCTGTAGCTTGAAAGGAGGACGGAGATTAAAGGCTAGTGAAGAAGGATAATGCATGATGTGAAAATGCTTGTGCTACCTTAAAGCTGGGCTATTGCAGTGAACACTAAGTGTAGCCACAGCGCAGACCTAGCCCATGTCAGCACTGCAGCCACTTGGACTCTGCCGTGCCCGTATGTTCATTTGCACACCACTAGGATTTATTTGGATGATATAATACAGAGCCAAGAGTAAATTTAGAGCATATTGGAGGAAACCTGGACTCCACTATGGCCAGTGGTAATGTTCCCATTGACTTCAGCTTTATGGATACCACATTTTCAGACCCTAAGCCGTCCCTCTTTATTGAGCGCTTTATCCTTGCAGCAGCTGTAGTCATACTGTTCTCAGGGATGTTCTTCTGAAGCTTTTCTCTGGTGCTTTTCAGGTGGATAACGGGTTTTTTGTTTTTCACGTGCTCATATTTTGTTTTTAGATTTTTGCTTCTGCAGTTTTTGAGCCACAGTCTGTCTCACACTGAAAGATAAGACAAGGCTGGAACTCAGTGCTTTTTCCCCCGAAAGCCTTGCTGACGGATGGTGTATTTCCTTCCACTGCAGATAATTGACTATATATTTCCCACAATTTTTTATTGTATTTTACAGAGAAAAGTAGTAAAAATAGAGGCTGTATCACAATCAAAGCAGTGTTTCCATTCCTCAGGCAATATTTTTCATTAACCCAAAGCAAAACACCTCCCCACCCTTTCCTGGTTACTATGCTTGGTTCTCAGTAAGAAGAAAACCAGATGCCATATTTAAATGTAAGATGGCAGAAACCAGAAAACCAGAAAAAGGGGGTCCAGTTCAGGGAAATGTTCCCACATAGTCTTCGTATTCTTTGAAGTGCATTATGGACCCTGATGTTTGCAGAGACATCCTCAAACACCCTTTGATATTTCCCCAGGTAGATAGCTGCTTGTGTACGATAAATGCCTTGTTGACACAGTGTGATTACCCGCCCCATACTCGGGCGGGGTGTCGTCAGTGCCACACAAAGACACGCGAGCAAATGCCATTTATGTGGCTCTAGTAATCCTACACAGAAGTGTAGCTTCACAAGTTTTAAACAGATCCCAAGGCTGTGTTAAGCGACCAGTTCTCAGGGAGAACTTGTTACACACCAAGCCCATGCAATCCAGTCATCCTCGTGGTGATAATCAAATAGCATCTTACAATGAATATAACAGTATTTAATCTAAACAGGCATTTATTTAATTTTGCTATAACTGAAAAGGGTATGTGAATTTCCTCAACATTTTGGAAGGGGAAAGGGACCAAATGTCTGGTGACTGTAGTATTGAACGTTTCAGCCCTGTGGAATTTTTTTTTTTGTGGGAAGAGGGGAGCCTTGGAAGACAAAATTGATGAATGAAGGTTAGTGTATGAGTAAGGATCCTTTAGACATCAAATCATCACATCACAAATGTCTAAAAAACGGCCCTTGCATTCAGCAGAGGACAGAACTGTTACATTAAGGAGTGAAGTGAGACGTGATACCTTTAGCTTACGAAGTGTTGGTTGGAATGAAGGCCTTTGTTTGGTAAGTTAAAGGTTGAACTACTTAAAGTAATCTAGGCTTGAATATCTGCCATTTTAAGTCTTTAACATTCTGTTCTATTAGCAAAGATGAGATGAAACTTAAAAGTTTCCAGCCAGATGTGTCTCCAGACTTTCCCAGAGATGAAGGATATTCAAATGTAGTTTGGATTCAACGCATTTTATAGATAAGTTTATTTTATAGCTGGCCACAGCTGTGAAGTTTGGATTCAGATCTGTAACTCCCCTAAACTTTGAAGACTGTAGTCAAATCTGTGGTTTTGGATTTGAATCTCCAGTTGCTTGTTGCATCAGACTTGTCATTCACATCTGTTACACTGACAGCTCAGTGCAAAACTCTGGTACCAGTTTCAGACTCCGCAAAGCTGAACCTCAGAAAGGCTGCTTCTCAAGCATGCTGTTACATATGAGGAGCGACAGCAGCATATTGCAGGTCTGCAGGTTAACAGATCTCTACGTGCCATCTAATGGCTGTCGGTGACCCACCACAGAGCACTGGCTGGTGGGTCACAGGTTGTTGGCTCCCACCCTGAAAACTATGCTTTACATACTTCCCTCATATTGTGTTTCTGTGTAAGCGAACACTGTAGCTTCCCACAGGGGTATTACATGATTGTGTGTGGAGGTAGAGGGGGGTTGGTGTAATTGCAAATGGGATGAAAGCTGGTCCTTGAGGCACTCTCTGAGGGCTTATCTATACAAAGTGGTTGCTGAGAAACAAACTAGGAGGTGAATTTACAACACCTCAGCTCCACAGGTGGGCACTCTTAACATGCAGTAAGCAAGGGGAAGGTACTCGATGTGGAAAATACAAGAGAAAATACTCCACACAAGCAACGTTGCTGTGAGGATGCAGTGCTGTGAGGCTGAGGTCCTGCAGTTTCCCTCTCTTGTTTGCTCTACAGGCAGACCTTAAGACTTCAGCCACACTGTAAAAAATAACAACCCACAAACGTCTGTCTGGGAGGGTGTCACTGGCTGTCACCATGGCATAGACGGCCTCACCAACTGCAGTGATGGAGCCACCCATGGTAAATGCTGGACAACTCTTCTGACCTGTTAATAGTTGGCAGAGTGTTTGATGACAGTTGCAAGAATCTGATGCACAGCAGTATCCTTTACAGCAGTTTAATCTTTGTCATCAGATCCCCCAGCAGCCATGATTAATAGCAGCACTTGAGCTTGTTTTGAAAGTTGTATATTTGGCAGCTATGAACTTTGATCTATGGTTTCGCTTTAAAGAATCATTATGACACAAACTTTTCCTGTAATCCTTCCATCTAATTAAACCACACACAAGTACTATGTGGGGAAATACGAGGCTATTGATATAAGCTCTGTGTTTATTACAATATTTTAGGCACTTTATTAAAGTGGATAGTTGTTCCCAGCAAGATAGTAGATAAGCTCCCCAAAAACAATAACATCACCCAGAAAGAATATATAAGAGAATTTCCCAAGGCCAAATTCGATTAGAAACTTTCTTTGTTGGTTAATACTGTGCCCTTGAACCCGTTAAGGGCTCAGATGTTTTAACCTGAGCTAAAATTACTAGCATTTAATGAATCCAGCCTACTAATGTGTACTTTTCCACAAAAAGTTTGCCTTTGTCCCAGATAGTCAAAGGACTTCGATGTCTAACAAGATAGTATCTGTCTTCCTGTGGTAGGTTGTTCAGTAATTGGGTACAATTTCATATGGAAGTATTCAAAGATCCAAGGAAATTTATTTTCATATAAATATTTTAAACCATGAAACACCCATCTTTTTGTAGCTGAATCAACCATAAACCAGACAATTCTTGGTGGTTGCTATCCTGCTGTATACTGTGTTGCAAAGTTCCCATCAGGTAGTTAAAGCTCATGTTTTCAAGCCTAAAATATGAACTGTGGATCAGAGTCTGAGCAGTGTTTTTTCTAAGGCTGAGGTGCAGGACTGCATAGTCTCATCTGAGTTGACTTGCTTGTGTGTTGCATCTTCATGACCCCAGCATTCATGCAGAAGGGGGTTCCTGTCTCTAGAACACGCTACCCAGGTTGTGAGCAGCAGTTTTATGGAGCTGCCTGGAAGCTCTGGAGATTCTTCTAGTTGGCCTGAAGTGTGATCTGGGTGCCACAAAACAGAGAGGCAACAGAGGTGTAAATCACCAACTTGAAGTTCCTGCTGCTGCCAGGTTCACTGGAGTTTATGTCTGCCAACCACCAGCTTTTCCATATTTTCTGGGTAGGCTTTCAGCCAGCTGGTTCTTGCCTAAAACATAACTGCTGTCAGTACTGGTTAAGCCCAGTGACCATGGTTTCTGAGTCAGTCGGAAAGCGGACAAAGTACCGAGTGTAATAATTTTCCCAAATTGTCACACAAATTTCCAGAGACTTGATATAAATGTGGAACAGCTGAAGCAACATGAGCGATCCCTTAGTGAGTTCACAGCTGAGCGCCCTCAAGCAGAGGGAATAGCTGCCCATCACCACTCTCTGGACTTGATCAGAAAAAAAGTGAAATAGAACTGTTCTAATGCAATTCCATCTCCCCATGCCAGGTTCTCCAGTCTTGGTATTAATCCCCTGTGACAAGCCATGTCCAAGGCTACCGCAAGACTGAGCAGAATTAGCAGGGACATTTGTCATGTGTCCGTTGTCATGGGTGAGGCTGGATCAGTGGCCAGGAATGGCCTTGACCTAACCCGCTCCTGAATAGCTGGACGCTAGTTACTTGAGCTGTCATCCTCTCTTTAGTGGCTCTTCTCTGAAAAGCAAAACTTGCTCTGGTATCCTGGAATCCCTCCTGCCTCTGCACAACCAGGGCTTTGAGTGATAGCCACTGTCTGGACAGTCTAGAGGTTACACGTTATTCTCAACCAGCCACAAAGTCTTGTGGGTGGATTTAGGGTCAAAATGTATTTCATACACAACTAGAATAAAGTTTTGTATAAAGAGCTTATAAAATCTCATAAGGACTTTTTACTAGATCAAGGGCTGCCTCTTGTTCTTATTGAACTCAATGGGAATTCTGCTACTGACTTCAAAGGAAGTTGAAAGGAGCCATGAGGAGTTGATTTCCACCAGTACATGTGTGCTTCTGCACACCAAATTTGCATCTGGAAGGACTGTGTTTTAGTCAGTTTTTGTTGCTGTAGTTGTTGAATGTTTTGCTACTTCAGAGTTTGTGTAAGCACGAGATGTGCTACATGCATGAGCAAATAGCTTATTTCTGTTGTGCAAAACTATCTGTACACTACACATTGCACATATGCCTTTGGAAAAAAGGAAACACTCAACTACCTCAACCCAGTGGCATCATTCTCCTGGGAGATCAAAATCTCTCCTAAGCACATAGTGACTGGTGAAGCAGGTTCTGCACTTATCACTGTCAGCTGCATAAAACCAAACCAAACACAAATGAATCCTTTGCAGGTCTTTTCTGAGGCTGCAAAAAGGAAAGCTGCTGCTTCTATTCCATAAGCAGGCACAGAGCAGCCATAAGACCAGATTTAAAAAATCCACACAGCTGTCAAAATGTTTTGGAATGTACTTCAACTTAAGCCACTTCTGAGTGCATACTTTTCCATTCCTTCTCTGCAGCAATTTGCAGAGGAGATTTATCAACTACACCCAAATACACTACGTTAGGCAAGAGGGTTTCTTCACAGGAGTGTGAGTTAAAGCTTTGATGGTTCAGAAACAGGTGTGAATTTATTAGAACGGGGACACTATTTAAAAAGTAGCTGTTCAGTGTAGAGTAGGGGAGAGACCGTGTAAATGCCTGGCACTTCTGTACAAACCTTGTGTGCACTAGAGGCTCCTGGGGGCCTAAGCAAAAGCAGACAACTCATTTCTATGTCCGTAACAACATGCTCTCTCTGCTTTACAGTTGATTGCGAACTTGCAGCTGACAACTTTCTGTTAGGGATGATTTCATAAGCTGTAGATCTTCACGTTAGGAAACACTCCTGCATTGCGTGCTTCAGTAATTACCATCCCATTCTTCATAGTTGCATATTCTCTATAAGTCTCAATAATTCCCCTGTTTCACAGATTTTCTTGTATTTCAGATATTGGAAAGCATTGTCATAGCCTTTCTCAGTGACCCTGTAGCCAAGCCATATGTATTTAATTCCTTCAACCTTCCCTCGTGAGAAGATGCCAGGGAGACCAGAAGAGAAGTTGAGACAGCATCTGCATCTCTAAGGATATAAGAAAGCAGAGTGGTTGGGTCCACTCGGTCTCTCATAAGAAGGGCTGTGGAGTAAACTGCTCTGCTTTCTCCTCGCTTCCTGCATGTATCTTTTTCTGGATTACTCAAACTATGAGCATGGTGTAGAAGACTGCTGAATCTTCGTAGAAGAGGACTCATGCTAAATTGGAGAGAGTTCAAGGACCAACGTGATGTGTGTAGGAGACTGACTGTGTGGAGACGGAGAGTGACAAGTAGGGAGACTTGGTGAAAGCCTACACAGCCTTGGGCTAAAGAGTTTGGATAGTCCCGTAAAGCATCAGCACCTGGTTGCTGATGAGAACAAATCCAGTTTTCTGGGCTGACTGATGTTTCTTTCCTCTTCATGAAAAGTATATATTAAAGATTTCACACCCTGAAGCTAACCCAGTCAACTTTTCAGAATAGGTTTAATAGATTTTGTTGTATTTGAGGTCAAAGGGCTTTGCTGCAGCTGCAGCTCAGCCAAATAATCTGGACCTGTTGCAGGAGTTACTAGTCAGAGCTCTGATTTGTGTCAGGTGTAGGTTCAAACCAGATGTGACAGGGATACTTTCTGGTGCTGAAAGCTAGGGAAGGTGTCCCACACTTCCTGGGAGCTTAGCCTTCGGCTGTATATACTGAAGAAAATAAATTTAAAAGGCAGACAATAAAAAAGTGACACTGGAAACTGAGTTATAATTCATCTAATAAACAGAAACATCCTGTACCATGGTTGCGGTTGTGCCTAGTGTTGATTTCTTTATGCTTTCTGTAAGGCTTTCTTTATGTTCAGGATTAGCTTTTCAGCATCTAGCAGTGATAAGAGCTTTTGAAGGGATGTAGGTAGCCAGCCATAAGATAAAGGTACAGAGCAGCTACTAGATTTCGTTAAAGCAAACATCGCTACCAAACCTGAGAAAGACAGTGTCCTGGAGACAGGACACAGCAGCCTGATTTGGAGATCCGCTTCTTTTCAAGGGTAGAGTTTGAACTAAGAAGCCTGCATGGTTGAGAGGGAATGAGTAGACTGAAGAGATCTCTGCACACACAAATCATGGAAACGTGCAAATTGGAGCTCATGGTATCACAACTGGGATAGGCTTGCCTGTCAACTCTGGCAGCCATCAGCATGGGGTGAACAGGTAAGGGCATAGCACAGACCCTCGTCACCCAGTTTGACCTGAGAGGCAGATGTTTCAACCAGAGCGTGTTCACACCACTTTATCACAGGGATTTATGCCCGCAGGTCCTGGTGGGACCTCACAGATCCTCACTTTGCATTGACATTGATGTTTCAGTGTAAAATAATCAGTGACTGAGAATTCTCCAACGGACAGTTTCATTGCGACAATTAACAGGAATTTTCTCACATTGATATGTTAGACTTTTTTTTAAAGCTGTTCAGGCCACTTGCTGTTCACTAAGGGTCCGGTACAGCACCCTGTTTCCCTAAACATCAACAAAAAGGAGGAAGTGTGTGAAATACCTATGTGTTACCGCCTGCTCCTTAGAAACCCGGAATATACTCTGCATATGTAAAAGCACAGCACAGCTCTCTTCAAGAAGAAAAACGACAACACATGTATTTAAATATCAGAGCCTGAATGGAGTCTGCTTCTTTTCCCACACCTCTGTAAAATCAAAGTTTGAAACCCTGTAGGAGCTCTTTTAAAATATCCTGGCTTCCTTGCTGCAGACCATATGTGGTTTCAAAAACCAGGACTGCAAACTCAAATAATTGCATGACTTGCATTCTATCACTGTAGACTGTGCTCCACTGGCTTCAGCTGGCATGGTTTGGTAGCTGTTACAGATGCCACAATTCATGGCTTTGAAGTCTGCACATTAAAAAAAAAAAGGGGGGGGGGAGGGAAAAAAAAAAAAGCAGCTTTCAAAAGATTTGCCTGACTTTCTGTTATGAATAAGTAGACATTTCGCAACAGCTGTCATAGTCCCTGCCACTTCAGCTTCCTTCCTCCACCCAGGCTTGTGTGTTTAATGTAATACTGAAGCAGCTGTGGATTCACACTCAGAGTGAAGCGCAGCAGACTAGTAAGGGCAGGTAACCCCTTCCTCTGAGGATCAGACTGCGAGGTGTTGCCTTGCTCCTGCTGACACGGGATAGGGAGCAGACAGAGCATGGATATTGCCGTAAGACCTCTCTGGGAGCGATTTGTCGTTACAAAGATCTGCAATAGCCTGCGCTTTTGGAAGAGGCTCAGATCATCGCTGAGGAGCCTACATGTACACCAGACCTCCTCCCATCACTGCTCAGGCACTTAAGCTTTCCGCTGCGCTGCTCTGAACAAGGTGTTATGGACAGTTGTGTCTTGGGTCACTGGGGTGCAGCTAAGCTTCTCCCTTTCTTGCTGTTTGGAGGCTCAGAGCAGTGAATCCCTGCTCTGCTCAGCTGTACACCGCGACTAGTTCAAGTGTTGCCATCAGAGGAAATAAGCCTTCCCTGTGCAGTTTCTTTGGTTATTGATTTTCATATTCCTAGATGCAATCTGTATAACCTCATTCAGCTGTTAAATGATAGGACTCAGAGAGAAAAGCGTGTCGCAGATGGACTTGCTACCAACTTGTTTTAACTACTTTTTGAATTTTTGAATATTTGATATTGCCAAAAGGAGAAAGAAGTGTTATCAGTGACAAGATTAAGCTTTGACTATTAAAGTACTCGAACACTAAAAAAAAGCACCTTCACTATGGCAGCTTCAGCTGACTCCCTGGAGAATTTGCAATGTAATATCATTTTGCGTGCAGTACAATTTCCCCATTAAAAAAATGACACCAGCCCCTCCTTGGCATGTAACTAGCAGGGTTCCTCGCATAGTGCTCATGCCCGGGGAGGTGCCCTGGCCAACTGCAGGGCCCTGGCTACTCCGAACGCAGGCTCTTTCATTCAGGCTCCACGTGGAATAATTCCACCCGGGTTGTTTTCAGGTTTGAATTTGGGGGCTGGAATTCATCACCTCAGAGGCTGCTTCCCCCGATTCAGTGGTGTGTTCGATCACAAGCATCTGTAATCCCTTGTAATCCATTTCACCCCGCTTGCCTTCTGCGTGGAGGATGGGAAGAGAAACGGTCTGACTCCATAAAAGCACGTAATACTGCCTGTGACCCTGCTGAAAAGCCAGAGGAAGGTGTCCTTGAAGCTATTAAGAGGAACTATGTGTCAGCTCTTTACACTATTATTTTAAGTATCGGCTTCAGCTTCGTTATTCATTTCCAGTATATTTTTGTTTTGTTTTGTTTTTATTTGGCAATAATATCCTGAGCACGGCAGTCATCTGGTTTAGCTGAGGTGGTGCTACTGAGGTGGGGGTTTTTTCTCCCCCCTCCATACTGTTGGTCTGTTTTATAGAACATGGGAAAAGGGTCAGGGCAAACATAATTAAAATGCCAGCACATGAGCAGATTTTGTCCACATGTTCTTAAGATCTTGTTGTTCTTGGGTTTGCTGTTTCTATGCACCAGGTGTTAAGACCAAGTTATGTCAAAGGGGATTCATATTAAAAAAGTATATTTGATATGGTATATTATTAGCTGGCAGCAGTGCTGTCTTATTCTAGTGAGGTAAAATGGAAAATTTTTGCATAGCACTGCATTTTGCAATCTTTTGCAATGTGAAGCATCTAGGTCTTGGAAAAGTGAATGTATTTCGGCAGATGCTGCTTTGTCTCTGCCCTGTGAGCCATGATTTGGGAGGGTTTCTAAATCTTTGCCACTTGAAATGCCATTGAGCTGAAACTTGCCCAAAAAGCTGTCAGCCTTGTTGCTTTTTTTCTTTTACATGCTGTTTATTACTTCCATATACCTTCTCTGACAAATAAAAAGTGGTAAAAAAAAATGAAACAAAGGACTTTTTTTAAAAACTGCTAAAATTTGTATTTCTAACTGGTGGTGATTTACAGTCCTTGCAAACAATTAGGCTGCAGTGAACACGGTGATTTTTTTTTATTTTGATGATTAACAGGGTTAAAGAAAAATATTTTGAAGCCTTGAGATGTTGAAGTTTGAAAAAATTAATCAGAACCGTGCTGTGTTTTTCATAAGGATGTGATTGTCTACCACGATGTTCGCAAAATTTCAGATTTAAAATTCAAAAACATGTATCCGGGATCCCATGTTTAACTAGGAAACAATATGAGGCAAGCATGAATGGAAAAGTAGTTAGAGGTGAAAGGGGATATTTTTCTTATGTAAAATTCTTGAGCAGAAACCACCATTGCTCCTGCTCCTGCCCTTTTTAGTCAGCAAGATGCCTAAACTGGAGGTCAAAGTGATACACAAGAGTGATTCTCTGAACAACCAAGGTTAAGCTTGGTTAAGCTCAGCTGCACCACTGTCATTATCTTTCCTGTACCTTCTAGGATACCTCCAAGCGCAGGACTTAGTGGAGGGAAGGCAGGCAAGAGGATGGAACAATGTAAAAATCGAGTGAAATGTGAATATATCATGCATGCATGAATACACCCTGCCTGGATCATGTCATTTTGTACGATGGAAGCTCTACCAAGAAGGCAGCCTGGGAACCATGACCTGAGCAGCCACCATTTGTCAAAGACTGGAGTCTGTGCACATACACAGGATTTAAGTATATTCTTCATAGAGATCTATAATGCATGAACCAGTTGTCTAGTTACTACTTTGTAGCCCATGGCAGAAAGTTGGAACTTCTAGGTTTCCATTCCTCTGTTTTCCCCAAAGAAGGCATGTAAATCAGGTCAGATAAACTACTTGCTACAAGCACCACTAACTCTCAAAGAATGACACAGGGTTCTCAGGGAGCCCAGCTCAGATGTAGCAAGATGTCTGTAACTAGGTGGGATGAACCTAAAATAACTGTGCTGATGATTCTGACTTCCCTGGGATCTCCTTGCATACACGCAGCCATCGTGTTAGACACATGGCAGACCTCGCGCACTGCAACGGCCGTCATTTGTCCAAGATTTGCTTCTTCCAGCCCTGTGGTTTCTTTGGAAAAGGCAGTACTTTTCTACCACTGCTTTGCAAGGTGCTGTTAGCCATAGCGACATTTATACCTGTGCCAGGAGCAACACCCTCCACACTTGGCTGGACTGAACATGAGCACATTCTGTTTCTCTGCCTGAAGTCACGCTCGGGAACGTTTTGCTTTCAGTGCTGGCGGTGCACAACTGGCTGTTCATAAATCTAAAACCTTAGCGTTTTGAACATCATAGGATTGTTAAGGTTGGAAAAGACCTCTAAGATCATCAAGTCCAACCATCAACCCATCACCCGCACACCTGCTAAACCATGTCCTGAAGGGCCACATCTACATATTTTTTGAATACCTCTTCTGGTACTGTAAAATAATACTGGCAACACAACTTAACTGTCTCTGTCCTTAGAATGGACCTTGACTCTTGCTGGTACTCCATGCCCTTTTTCAGACGTGAAAGCAGAGGAAGTCCATAATTTCAGCAAAGTTAAAATCCCTTTCCTTCATCAAAGACCTCAAAGAGTCTTACCACAACTAAGAATTACGTGTGGGCCAGTCTCTCCCTCTCTTTCTTGCTTCTTTGAGAAATAAAATATCGAAATCTGCCCCCCTCTGCAGTGACATAAAGTTTTGTTGTTATCAATATCATGGTAGTTAACATTAAGTGGAAAGTTGTTATTTTACTTGGTGTAACTCCTCAGCAGTAAAACAGGCCTGTATGTGTACTTATCTATGCTGAAATAAACACTTTACCGCAGTAGTGACAGTTACAGTTACAACTGAAGTGAAACTTCCCTTTACAACTCCCACTTTTATATCTAATTATAATGTTCTTAATCTTGTACAAACTTTGCTTGGCTTAAACATTGTATTTGCACTCATTTGAGAAAAGCCTTCATGGTTTTATCAGTAATGAGTAATGTAGTAATTTCTATTTCATACTTTATATATAATGTTTACATATATAACTTCTTATTTTACACGAGTACATACACATATTTACACATACATACACAAACACATAAACTGATAAGGAAAAATATTTCAGTATGAGGCTTTCAAAGAATTATGAAGTTAGAACTGAGTGAAAGGTTCACAATGAAACTTAAAACTCTACTGGCTATAAGATTTCATTGCTAACACAAAACTCGGTCCAATACTTTGCCCAGGCCAGGGTCAACTTATTTTTAGCAGAGGGGATGGTCTTGTAGTTAAAATACAAGTAAGAGTAAGGTTTGATTTTCTACACAAACACTTCACAATGCTGAGTAGTTCCTCAAAAAAACCCCAGAAGTTCTGTTTATTGGCAAGAACATAACCTTGCTAAATTCAGTGCAACAACTCTGCATTTGCCTTGATCAGCTGTGTATATGGCAAGGATCTACACGTTTGATTCTTCACGTTGTTTCTTCCACTGCACAATATCACTACTTTATTCTGACCCTTTATCCCCTGCAAGGGAGCGGTGGGTGTGAAATAGCTCATTCATGCACCAGCCAGGAGTATTTCTTTTGACACAGATGTCGAAGTTGTTCGATGCTGCGTCCTCCCTCCTTTCCTGTGTGAGTGTGTTCACACCAACGAGAAGGTTTTCAGAGAAGGGATGTTAATACACACACGGTTGCACCAAGTTCCTGCATAATCATCTTGGAAACAACTCTGCAGTTTCAGGGGTCATCTGCTCAGGCGGGAGGCAGGAACGCTGCCTCTTTTGGTCAGCTGCAGAGCCCGAGGTGAGAATGAAGAGAAAAAAGTTCCTGCAACAGTAGTCACAGCAGTTAACATGAACAAATCTCACGACCAACGTACATTTGCTGAAGAGATCAACTCCAAATAACAAATCAATTTCTGAAGTTTATTTGTAAGTGGAATGTACTTTCTACATATCTAGGAACATAAAGTAGGTATAAACAAAGTAGGTCTTAGAAAGACAAAAAAAAGGAAGACGAAAAGCAAATGGGTTTTCCCCTGCTAACTGCTTAATACTCTTCACAAAATAATATATTGGTATAAAAGGAAAGATATCTTAAGCTAATAAAATTACATAAAATTTGATGACTTTGCTAATAGATCTTGTATGAGAGGAAAGCTGAGAAGGGAGAATGAGTCAGTATCTCTGTCATGCAATAAGGTTTCAAAACACTCATCATCAGGAGTTAGGTTCCTGCATCTCTGAATCTATTACACAAGTCTGTGACATTTTCCTCACAAGGATTTCAGAAAAATATATACATACATTGAAATTTTACACCTGCCATCGGTTCCCTTCCCTGCACGCTGGGGAAAACAATACTTCGTGAGCAGAGACATTTTAAGGCCCTTTTATGGAAAGACCATCGTGCCCAGTGTTGTGCTAGTATTTTCTTAATCTAAGCAGATGTTTAAACAAAGTTGTAAGACTGCAGCATCCGCGGCTGCTGGGAATTGCTCTGTTACAAGGCAGAATCATGGAAAGTTGCCATAAGGAATTACTCCTCTGCGAAAATGAAGCATAGGTTTGGAGGTGACAGACTACCCCTGAGGAGAAACAAGGAACCCCTGGAGAAGTTCTTTTCTTTGGCACTTGGCTTTATATGAGTTAGAAGCCCCCCTGGGTCTTCTGCAATTTTTCCAATGGGTGGGAAACGCAGTTAACATTTAGGAAAAGCAATTTTTGACTGCCAAAACTGCAGTGTCTGACAGTTTTGCATCCAAGCAGAACTGATGAAAATCCAAATATTTGTGGATTTTGCTTCAGATGCAAATATTTTGTAAAGCTTCAATCTCAAATTGAAGTCCCAATGGAATTTTGATTAAAACTCCTGATATTCATACTTCAGTGTTTCCCTCATTTCAAGTAATATCAAGCTGAATATTTCTTAACAACTTTCTGAGTGGATGTACATGTCAAAAATATTTTGGTCTCTTACATGTTTATAACATGGTATGTGTATTTTCAAAGCTGACTTCAGTGAGGATTTTTGTGCAGGGTGTGTTTTATGGCCAAAATAACCAGCAGAAAAGATGATTATTTGCTAGGAGGTATCATTCAAACAACCAAACCACTCACTTCTTGGGCTTGGGTCAAGCGTGCTATCAATTGCTTACACAAGGTTAAAGTCCGGAGCAAAAAAAGTCACAGCTTAGAACAGCAGTCAAGCTTGTGATACCATTGGATTAGCAGGAAGGATATTGCCGAAGCTGAGTAAGTATCAGTGTCTTCTGTCAGCTAAGTAGACACAGCAGACATGGCAGAGCTGATCGCTCAAAGGAGAATTACGTGTGAAATGATTTCAATTTTTAAAAAATATCTCTGTATTTTATTTAATATATTCAGTGATTACAGATACAAGCCTTCATATATGTCCTTTGAAGCACACAGATCAGGAAGGTTCAGCTGTTCTGTCCTGCTTGAAAATCCAGAAAGCTTTCAGCAAGGTTTCCTCACCAAAGCGTGCTAGAGAAACTAAGCTGCCACAGGATGAGAACCAAAACTCCTACATGACTAAATAACTGATTAAAAGCTAGGAAAGGAAAGGTTAGGAATGAAAGGTGGAGGGAAGTCATGAGTGAAATCCTGCAGGATCTGTGTTCTGGTCTGTGCTGTTCAACATGTTCATAAGTGATATGGAAAAAGGAGTGAATAATGAGGTGAGAAGGTACACTGATGATAGCAAGTTATTTAGGGTGGTAAGGACAAGGGCCTCTTCATGTTCAAAGAAGGACCTGACAAGATTAAGTAACTGAGTAAACGAAAGATATTTCATGTAGGTAAATGCAAAATCATGCATAAAAGAAAAAAATGGTTCTAGTTTTACCTGTTCCATGGTGGGCCCCCGAGGTCTGTTGCCACTGTCTTTCATGAATGAGATCTTGGTGTTACAATGCACGCTTCCATGGAGACACTACCTCAATGTACAGAAGCAGCGAAGAAAAGAAATCAGATGTTAGGCACTGGTAGGAAACAGAGGACAAAAAGTACTTATGATTATGCCACCACGCAGCCCATACTGGTGGTGTTTGGAACAGAGCACGTAGTTCTGGCCTCTCTGCCTCCACAAGGACGTAACAAAGCTGGAAAAAGGTCTGGCGAAGAAGAGCTGTCAAAGTAGGGTACAGCTTCTGTGGGGAGTGGCTGAGGAGAGCAGGAGAGACCAAACAACAGATATGGTACTGCTCTCTAAAATCATGCTTCTCCTACAGAAGGCAGATAGGAAATAGACAACTGCTGTCTCTTCTAACACAAAGCCAGTCGAAACAGAACAATATGACCTTATATGAAACTAAAGGGTGGCAAGTGTGAAAGAAAGAAAGGAGATATTTCCTCCATAAATCAGTGTTCAACTGTGGAACACCTTGCTCCTGGATAATTTGGATGCTAACAGTTACTTAGTATGAAAAAACTAGCAGAAAAAGAAATGAACACCCTATTGAAAGTACGTAAACACACACAAAAAAGCAGTTGCAGACTAGAATACTCCCTAAACTACAAATAACTGAGAACTGAGGTTGTATTTTGGGGAAATATTACTGCAGACTTGCCCTGTTCTTGCTGTCTTCCCTAGACATCTGCTACGGACACTCTTGGAGACAGGACACTCAGCTAGAACGAACGCCAGTGTGGCCCAGTTGAACTACACTTCAATTCTTGCATTTGGGACTCATGATCTATGTTAGCTAGGTTACACCTCAGTGGACAAGTGAACCTTTATCTAAGAAAAGTGAAAATGCTCTCCCTCTCCCCAAACTAACACAAGCCTGACAAGCGTTTCTGGTATAACTCTTGTATACTTAAATCACGATTTTAAATTGGGAAATACTTTGATGGTGACAAATGTATCCTTGAGCATTTGAATTTCAGCTGGAAAAAAGAGAGACAATTAGTCTGAATCCTTCTGTCCATGCTCAATAAATTCACATTTGTATTTCTCTTCTGCATCGGATCACTCCAATGTTTTTATTCCTGCTCTTGGAAAAGCCACCAAAACACTTCCATGGGTCACTGTAAAAACTTCTGTTTCTATCCATTTGCTGTTTTTTTACTAAAATAAAATCATCTTACATGTTAAAATGGTTTGAGACACGCTGCTTAGTCACTTCACAGAAAGCTATATTAAGGAATTAGTTGAGCAATATTCCTTATCCAATCTTTCTACAAGCCTCTCCCCTGTACGACAAGAACTTGACCTGGCAATTACAGAGCACACGGGAATGACTCTGTCCTGGAGAGTGTACAACAAACAGGAATAGCAGCACTGCCATCAATCCTGACAAAAATAAGAAATTCAGAGTCTTTGAAATGATAGGCATGAACACTGTGCTTGCAGAAGAGATAACAACGCTACCAACCAGAAAGAAGAGCAGCAAGAGCAACTGTTGCAGAACACTGGGGGATTTTTGACAGGCTGTGGTGATAAGGAGTTCTCAGCTGGCAGGCAGACGGAACACATCTCTGCAGAACATCTTTAAGTTGGGGGATGCCTGTTAGCCAAAGTGCATGCAGAGGGATAGTGTGATGCGAAACAGGAGTGAAAGACAGAACTCATGTGGCAGGGACCATCAGCAGGGATGGAAATTTTCAAAAGTAACACGGCCTTGTCCCACTGTGAAGTCTGTACTTGAACTTTTCCTAGCCAAATTTGTCTGCTGCAGCAGAACCTGTTCCCAGCATTTCTGATGTTCCGTGTTTATACTAACTGTGCCATCAGTCACAGAAAAACTCCAAAATTGTTAGGAAATCCTGGGTTATGGAGCTCTACTCCACCAGTTCTAATTTCGCTGTCTTCAATGGGAGATATTTGCACTTGCTATTTTTTCAGCTGTAAATGCTTTTTATTGAAGATAAATATAATCCAATACCATTTTCTTCAGGTTGTTGCTTGGAGAAAAAATACAGTATTCTGCTTTTTTCTTCTGTCTTCAAATGAGAAAGTAATCTGAAGATATCAATATCTTTCAAAATAAGAAAGAAAGAGTGAGCAAGAAGGATAAGCAAGGCTCTACCGCCTGTAACTACTTCCTTCTCAGTTCTAACAATAATTATTTAAGATCTAGAACATGTGTTAACCGTGAGATTCCCCTAAAGCTATGTCTCATCAGAAAGAAATTACAGGGTCACTTGATTACAATCTATGGGGAACATAGCTCTGGTAAGAGAAAGATACAAATATACAGCATCCTTCAATGTCTGGAAGCTCAAGAAAAAAACAATCTGAAAGACAGAAATCTAATTGACCATTGAAATAACTGATGTGATAAAGGTTTTCTTTGAGGAAATTTTAAGCGAAGGCTGGGTATTTAGCTAGATTGGATTGAATGCAAGCTCTTGAGTTTCAAATAAGAATTCAGTCAGGAAAGTCCCGTATCATTAAGGGCCTGACAAGCAAAGTATTCCTTTTATAGGTGGAGAAAGGTATGACCCCTAAAGTAAGTCACAGTTGAGATTGAGAGTTGGCACCCAGCCTGGCAGAATTGGCTGTCAAATGGGATTTTAGGAAGGGACCATCCCTGACCAGTGCTCCGGGGTCTCAGGCAATGCAGACAGCAATCTGAAGCCTGCTCTTTCAAAAGCGCTTGGTAGGGGCTTGAGTACTCCTCAGATCAGTTCCAGATAAGGACCTCCAGCTTGGTGCTAACCCTTTTCTGTTTCAAGAACAGCTCACCCTGGCAATGCCTGTTCTCCTTTTTTTCAGACACCATAAGGGCAACCTTCTGTGCACATCCAGACATTATCTTCACCAAACTGCAATGAAGAACTTCCTGAAATCATAGGAAATTTGGGCTCTGATCCTCCTTCTTGCAGAAGACAGGGTCTCCATAAGTCAGCCAGGGAGATGAGATGGCATTTGTAACACATCTGAGTCTGTCCTCCTTGAGGGTTTCACCTTATTCTACCAACAGTATGCCTTGAAGTGCATTCTTACATCCCAAGTGTTGATGCTCTTAGTTCCTCACCTAATAGAGAAATGACGATGTCCTCTCTGAAAGGATGGATTTGGCCAGTTACCTGTGTCGGGTTTTTTTTTCTTTCTTCCCTGACAGCCTGTGATTTTCTACGGCCAAGGAGCTACTTTGGCTTCTGGAAGAGCTGTTTTGACACATAGCAACCTCAGGGCATAATATGTCATAGGTTTGCAATGATATTAATTCCAAATTTTGCACTGCAAGACTAAATCTGGGCCAATGGTGACTTATATATGGTCCTAAATGGTGTCTGTTTGGTTTGGTGACTTATGTAAGGTGAATTTACTGAGCTATGATCTGTTCTGTACAAGAAGAATACTTGATTAAAATAAACTACTACAGCTGGTTTTAGATATCTCTTCTCCTTGCTTCCCTTTAAAGAAGTCTTGAAGATGGGGAAATTGAGGCTATGTTGCAGAATTTTTGCCTTGAAAAACAAAACTTTTAAAGCAAATTCATCTGAAGAGGGCACTGGGAAATGTCACAGAATTCTTCTGATGTGAGCTCCTTCAATTCCCTGCCATAACTGTTTTTACTTCAGCATTTACTGTAGTTGAATCCTCCATAACTCTGAGGATTACACTCTTCCATTTCCCTTTCAAAAAATACTTAAAAAAAAAATTCTGTTCAGAAGAAGATTATGATGCAGGCCTCCTACCATCGCAGCTATGTGCTAGCTTCAGCAGGGCTGCTGCCTGTCGTGCTTAAAGCACGCTGACATTTGCTGATACCTCTGTGAACAACTGGCATGATTTGTGAGCTGCTCTTTGGGCAGGTGAATGGCAGGTGAATGCAGGCAGTGCACTTAGCTGGTGGATGCCTGTCCTCGCAGCCCAAATCCCTGGCTGATATAAGAGAGCCAGAGTATCACCATTTCTGCTCTCTTCACTGCTGATACCAACACCTTCTTAGTTATTTATTTTTAGCTGGGACTGAGGGTAAAGTGGCAAAGCAAGTCACCCAGCAGATTCACATATAGTTTGCCACCAGACTGTTACTTGGAGTTTGTCATGCTCGGTATCACCTGTAGGTTATTATCTTGCAATGTAAGAAAGGAAGGGAGGAATGAAGATGGAGGATATTTGAAGCAACACCACCACGTATGACTTTTCAGATCCAAGTTCTGATTCTCTGCACTGTTACGCTCATGTACAAGCAAAGTGCATTTACATTTTATGCACATTCTGTATACATGACTAGAGAGTGTAGTAATTCATTTTCAGCAAGGTTATTTTTGCATGTAATTGACATCCTCAGCCAGAACTGTTCTTGCATGGAAACCAAAAATCAAAACCACAGAAAGGCAGGAGAAAAAGAAAAAGATATGAACATGTGCCCTGACCAGCTTCATTGCTCATGTTTTCTTTAGCACTCATGAAGATGAAGAGGAGACTTTGAGTCACATTCTTGGAAATCTGCAGAACACTGTTGAATTCACTGAATTTGGGTCTAATTTTGGGATTTTAAGCGCCTTGAGATGACTGAAGCTCACAAATGTTGGCTCAGTTGCAGAGTCTCAGAACATGAAGTACAAAAGTATGCCTAGTCGTATCAGGAACAAGCTTCTAAGGACAAACTGAAAGTACGCAACAAACCGAACTCTTGCTGGGAAGAGAGTCACTATTTCCTCTTTACTGTTCTGGTGTGAGCCCTGAAATGGCTGAAGTCTCTGGGAGTAGGAAGGTTGCTGTTGACATCTATTGATGAAGAGGGAGAAAAGCAGCTCAGACTGGCCTGAGAGCACCACATATCAGAGGATGGATAGGGCTGGGAGCCCTATGTGAGCATCTGCTGGCGAACAAAAGGAAACAAATAAAACAGCCAAAACTTATTTTCGTCTTTTTTGTGGCCTCATTTGCTAAAAGTGCTTCTGGGTAGGGATCTATTCTGAGAATCAGTCTTGCTTGGTAAGAATTAAATTCAAAGGTCATACCATAAAAATCTGCTATTTACAGCTAGCTATGTGTATATAGTCTTTTGTCCTGTACGCCATTAAGTTTTTATCCTCTTTAGGTCATCAGCTCTTATCCTAAAATGTTTTACAATACAGTAGCATTACTCTGCCTTTTTCTACCAGAAATCCAAATCGTTTAATAACCAGCATTGTGATTCCACAGCACATACAGTGTTGTCATACAATGCCTATGTATATACATAAATCCTAGCTTTCATTGTGTGTACACACTGCAGGACCGGGGATCATTTTCACATGTAGTTATTTGCTGTAGTTCCCTCATTACTGTCTAAGCGTGGTTTTAGTTCATTTGCCAATTTTTCAGCTTTTCAAGAGAAATACAGGCCGGAATTGCCATCGGGTTCCCATTTCTGGTGATTCAGTTTGCCCTGTGTCATAAAACCCTTTGATACACATAAATATGCTTTCACACACATGCGAAGAATTGTTTTCAAAGTACAGCATGGCCCCGCAGACAAGGAAAATGCCTGAACATGCTTCCAAACATGGACCCAACACAGTCCTGCTGGGTTTGACTGCAGCTCTTCACAAGTAAATAAAGTTGTATCCATTACACCAGGTCTGAATTTAGCCTTCTGCTTTCTTGAAAAGAACAAATCCCAACAACAACAGCAAAACCAAGCCTGAATGTATTAAACAGCTATTTAAACCATTAAACAGTATGGGCTTTCTTGTGCATCAGCAGGGAGCTAAGCTTTCCCCAACAACACTCTGTGATGGATGGCAATGCACTCGTGTCAGCTCAGCTGGCAGGTCCGGCACGTTTCAGGAAGGTCATGCATCTTTCCCAGTGTGCACTGGTTTGTACTAGGCTTGGAAAAGCTGGGAGGGAGGAAGCAGACTTCTTCGATCATATGAAGGAAAGCTTCAGTTATTGCCCTTTAATTGGGCTATCCTGAGGTAGCAGGGCAGTGCGCTGTCATCTAAACCCAGAAAGAGCACCAATAAAAGACAAGATAAGACATTCAGGGACTTATGTGCAATTAATAGGTCCACAGAACAGCCAAAATCCCAGGTTGTTTTCCGACTTCTGCTCCTAGTTTTTTTTTCTTTTCTGCATGTAATGAACTTTCACCTGCTTTCCAAAGCTAAAATAAAAAGGAATAAGTACCAACAGCACAACATAAGTCCTTTCTTGAAACTCTTACAGCAGATTTCAATCTACACAAATTCCAACATGACGATAATGGTAAGTCCCACACACATTTTTCATCCCAGGTTTTGTCCACATGTCAGTCTTCCACCTCACACAGGGCCCTGTGATTGCTTTAGTGGGCAAAGCAAACCGCGTGGACTAATTGGGAAGCTAAAAGCACAAAATTATTGAATCACATCACCTCTTCTGTGAATCACAGTTGGTAAAGCAGGGATATTCAAGTATGAAATTATTTGGTTTTGTATGAATTGAAATACATATTTGATAAACAGGAGCTTCAAGTTTTGTTTTGCCTGACTGTGAAACCTTCAGATATCCTTGAAGTCATGAGGAACTACCCTTTCTGAGCGGCAGACATATTTCTCTAGAGGTACTCTGAAGAGGTGTCGCACTGCAATGCAGACAGGAGTTGACAAACTCCTGACATCCTCCTGGTCCCCCTTGTGAACACCAGCTGTTTTACTTACACATGTTTTTGTCTATGTGATGTTATAACTAGACATTGAAATAGGACAAAAGTACTTGGGCCACCTATGCTCTTGGATGCAGCACTGAAATTCAAATGTCCTGTGTTTAATCCATTAGCAGAAGATAACTGCCCTTTTATTAAAACTTGGCAATCTGTTCCATGTTAATATAAACACTGAGAAGAAGAGTATAAATTCTTAGTGAGCAGTGCTCCAAATGTACATTTGATTAAAACGATTCCTCTTCAGAGAAGTAGACTGTATTTATATGTTTTGGATGGAACATTTATATTTTTTGGCTGGCCCACGCATAGAATTTGCATGTTAATATGCTAGTATGGATACGCTTTTCTTAAGTAGCAAACATCGGAACTCATATTGTTTTCCTTTGAGTCACTACCACAACAGCGCTGACTGTAGGAGGTAGATGAGGCTTTTAAGAGGACCTAAGAATATAACACTGCTGAGCTTCACAACTTCTAGAACTCATTAACCACCAGCCTGTGTAAAATTTCATAACATCTGAAACATTTAACACCCATGCCCATGAGAATGGACACCTCAGAAGGGGTAAGAAAAAATGACTCAGACATGTCTGTCAACTAAATCTAAAAATAAATTCACAATACATTTCTTCCTCCTTCATGCTATTGGCCAAGCAAAAGAAAAAACATACTCAGAGACTCACAGAATTAATCTAATCACATGTTTACGAGGCATCACTTTTTAGTTTATTAATCCTTCTCCTTAAAACTCTGAAGTCTTATACTTGGAGTTCATTTTCTATTTATGAAGGAAAGAGGATTCCAGAAATTTGAAAACCCAAGATATATATGTATATTATAGCTTTCTCCAGAACCCACTGCAAGATACAAAGCACAGCCCTGTTTTAATTTATTTTTTTATTTTCTCAGGTTTTCAGTAATAATAATAACAATAAAAACAGTCCTAGCTACCCTCAGACCATTTCAATGTAGTCTTGGCCAAAACAAGATTTTTTGATTGTGCTCCTTAAAAAAAGCCACTTAAAAACCTCAAAATGTTCCCCATACCCTTCAGACTGAAAAGCTGGAAATGGCTAGTCTTAAAAATAGTAGAACAAGTTTTACTGTGTAGAGTAAGATTTTCCCATCAAGACAGATATGAAGACAAGTTAGATAGATACATTCAGAACTAAGGTATGGTATTAACCCACCCGGACGCAGTCCTGCTCTAGGTGAACCTGCTTCGGCAGGGGGGTTGGACTAGCTGGTCTCCAGAGGTCTCTTCCAAACCCTACCATTCTGTGATTCTGTGATTCTGTATGAAATCGGCTACTTCCTGCAGGTGCCTCAGAACTTATTTGTTTTTGAGCAACGTCACCCATCCCTGTGAAGCTTGTGATCATACGGTTGATATTTTGGTGCCCTAGCAGGAGTGTGTGCTGCATTTTGCAGTTCCAGGTACCCAACCTGAGTGAGTGTTACACAGCAAGAGTCAGCATTGGCTGCTTCTTACAGGCACACAAGCACACAATGTTCCGCTCCAAGATGTTGTTAGGAACAACATCTGAGAGACGTAGTCTTGAAGATTAGTTTGTGAAAGGAAAACAGTAAAACTTTCTGAAAGTAGGACAGCAGAAGGAGAGGAAGTCTTCAACAAATTCCAGGGATAAAGAGAATGAAAATTTTTTTTACAACACGTGTGTGCAATTTCCAATTACTTTGGTCAGACCTCAAAAGCTTTTGTTTAAGAGCTAGATATGATACAATAATTAGGTGCTTATAAAGTAAGTGTCAGTCTTTAGAGAGGCATCCAGTCTCAGTAGTCAGGTACAGAAATTTCCAGCACTGTCCAGTGGGAGAGAGGTGCGCAATGCTCAGTGGTTACAATTCCCTCCCTCAAGAAAGTAGGAGCCTGGCTGGGGGCTGCAATGAGTCACCTATGCCCACCTGCGTACCTCGCGTCCTCTCACACAGACAGTTCCCCAAAACCACTACCTGAAAAAACAGGCAGCATCTGCCAGCCCTGCCTGTCTTTTGGTGGTTTTCAAGTATTGCAGACCTTGTCCAAGTAGAAAATTGAATGGGAGTTCCAGTGCCCTGCTCAGTCTTCATGAGCTCAAATTTCCATCTCCCAGGAAAGCATCGTAATCACAAACAGGAAGGTGCCATATAACTGTGAACAGCTTCTGAGTGAGAGGAATGGAGATTTTGGACCTTAATCTGCTTGACTCTGGCTGCAATTCACATATCACTGAAGGAGAGGGGGAGAAATTAACCCCCAAAATCCCTATCCAGCAAGGGCCTATGCGCATCGCTGGCCACATGTGGGTGATCTGCTTGAGTATCTGGAGTCAGAGTGGAGCAGGCAGGAAAGACGATGTGGATTTTTGGGGTCCTCCCACAAAATTACTTCTGTCCCTGTGAGATGTCAGGATGAATTGCCGCTCGCAGTAGATTGTGCAGCTGTTCAAGCTGTGATTGTGCTGCCCTCTGGGTGCCTGGAGCTTGGCTCGCTCTCATGCTGAACATGCCTCTGAGCAAGAAATTCCCAGATAATAGTGGTTAGATAACACACCGAAGTAGCTGGTACTATTTTTTAAAAGGTTTTATCCCTCTTCCCCTCCCTTAATCTAGTGGTTGACATCTTAGATATTGAGCTGCTTGGGGCACGGCCCATGCGGTCCTATTTTTAGAACGTACCCAGCACATTATAGGCCTGATGCAAGCCAAATATGTTATTGTAAGTCAGTATTGGAAAAAGGTTGTTGTTAAGCGCAATGCACTTCTAGGGTTGCCAAGCAGGCTGTGGGGACTGCTGGACGATACACAGCGGATTTACCTCCTCCTGCCCAAATGCCTGCTTCCACATTTCGGAAGCTAGGAGAGTGGCCATTCCACTGAAGATACTTGCTGCACAACTTCATGCCTGTGAAACCATCAGAGCGTTTACCTACTCCCATCTCCTTAAAGTTGGAACAAAAGGGATCACTAGCTTCTTCTCAGTATTTCTTCCTCCTTCTCAGCATCCTGGAAACTACAGATTAATTTTCTGTGTGCCCTTCAGGCAGCCCTGGCCTCTGGTTGATGGCACATGTTGAGGGAAGTTGCTTCAGAAATCACTTCACAAATTCAGTTCTTTCTGAATCTCCTTAGTAATTACCTAAAAGCTTTCCTTTCTTCAACAAACTCATTTTAGACTAATGCAAACCCTCTCTCAACTAGGTAAATCTGTTTGTTTAAACAAGCCCTTTTCACTAGAAGTCTATCAATTGTATCTATCAATATATGTATTGATAGATATATTGATTTTCTGGATATTCTAGATTTTCTAGATATTGAAAAGCTTCTGAAACACAGCTCCGAGTGTTCACGATACAGAACACTGTCAACGATCTTTTCCAGGTCTCCCTTGTGATCTTATCACACTAACAATGTTTTATATTCTGTGCTTAGATAAATTGCAGAAAGCATACCAGTGACTGACATTCTGGAAAAAAAGCAAGAACTTTTAACAAGAACACTTTCAATTTCTGATCTACATGTTTGTTCCAGAAGAGACTTACAGAGCTGGAGGCTTTCCAGTCAGCAGGGGCTATCTGTCTAGAGAGGAGAGAGAAACAGAATTGCCTTTTACACCTTTCAAGGACTTCACCCTCTGAAGTCTAAGACACAATAATGTACCTCAAATTTTCCTTCCTATTCCAAGTCCCATTTAGAAATCAAAGGAAAAAGAATGGAAAAAAAAAATTATTAATTTCTATCTATAAACCTCTGACACAGACATTTCCTTTCTGAAGTTTCATTTGTTATATCTACCCCTGTTTCTGTATTTGCTGTGTTTCTCTTGACACTTTGTAGGAAGATATACAAAGTTTATTTGGATGAGTAACTAGTGTTAGTGATTTAAATGCACTGGTCTCAGGACTACTTTAATTTTTATTTCCATCTCATTTAATATCCCTTACACTAGTATTCTAAAATACATAAGCCTGTATGTATATATCGTGTTCTACTCTGCTTGATTTTGTTCTATTAAGTTTTTTCTGTAGCAATTGCAGGTGACTCTTTAGGAAAGACAGGCCAACAAGGAGAGGTGGGGGAGTTGCTCTATATGTGAGGGAGCAAGTAGAATGCATTGAGCTTGGCCTGGGGGCAGATGAGGAACGAGTTGAGAGCTTGTGAATTAGAATTAAGGGACAGGCTCATAAGGGTGACATTACGGTGGGTGTGTACTACAGGCCACCTGACCAGGAGGAGGAAATTGATGAGGCCTTCTACAGGCAGCTACAAGCAGCCTCACAATCACAGGCCCTGGTTCTCATGGGGGAATTCAACCACCCTGACATCAGCTGGGAAGACCGTACAGCTAGGCAGGCGCAATCCAGGAGGTTCCTACAGAGCATCGATGATAACTTTCTGATGCAAGTGGTGGAGGAACCAACAAGGAAAGGTGTGCTGCTGGACCTTGTATTAACAAACGAGGAGGGACTGGTGGAGGATGTGAAGGCTGGAGGTAGACTTGGTTGCAGTGACCACGAAATGGTTGAGTTCAGGATCCTGTGTGGAGGAAGCAGGGCAATAAGCAGGATCAAAACCCTGGACCTCAGGAGGGCTGACTTTGCCCTCTTCAAGGAGCTACTGTGAGGAATCCCATGGGACAGGGCTCTCGAAGGCAGGGGAGTCCAAGAGTGCTGGTCACTCTTTAAACGTCACTTCCTCCATGCTCAGGAGCGGTGCCTCCCCCTGAGAAAGAAATCAGGCAAAGGAGGCAGGAGACCTGCATGGTTGAACAAGGAGATTCTAGAGGAGATCAGGTGGAAGAGAAAGGTCCATGGAATGTGGAAAGAGGGGCAGGCCACTTGGGAAGAGTACAGGAATGTGGTCAGAGCATGCAGGGATGCAACGAGGAAGGCCAAAGCCCACCTGGAATTGAAGCTGGCAAGGGATGTCAAAAACTACAAGAAAGGCTTCTTCAACTACATCAGCAGCAAAAGAAAAGCTAGGGACAATGTGGGGCCACTGCTGAATGAGGCAGGTGTCCTGGTGACGGAGGATGCAGAGAAGGCAGAGCTACTGAATGCCTTCTTTGCT
The DNA here is from genome assembly GCF_030867145.1 of Opisthocomus hoazin. Taxonomy (NCBI): domain Eukaryota; kingdom Metazoa; phylum Chordata; class Aves; order Opisthocomiformes; family Opisthocomidae; genus Opisthocomus; species Opisthocomus hoazin. The sequence goes on from NC_134415.1 coordinate 91,526,287, forward strand.
TCAGTCTTCAGTGCCAAGTCAGGCCCTCAAGAATCCCAGGCCCCGGAGGTAAAAGAGGAAGCCTACAGAGAGGATGACTTTCCCTTGGTCGAGGAGGACTGTGTGAGGGATCACTTAAGCGATCTGGACATCCACAAATCCATGGGCCCCGATGGAATGCACCCACGAGTGCTGAGGGAGCTGGTGGATGTCATTGCTGAGCCACTCTCCATCATCTTTGAAAGGTCCTGGAGGACAGGAGAGGTGCCCGAGGACTGGAGAAAGGCCAATGTCACTCCAGTCTTCAAAAAGGGCAAGAAAGAGGACCCATGGAACTACAGGCCGGTCAGCCTCACCTCCATCCTGGGAAAGGTGATGGAGCAGCTTATCCTGGAGGCCATCGTCAAACAAGTGGAGGAAAAGAAGGTTATCAGGAGTAGTCAGCATGGATTCACCAAGGGGAAATTATGCCTGACCAATCTGATAGCTTTCTACGATGACATGACTGGCTGGGTAGATGAGGGGAGAGCCGTGGATGTTGTCTACCTTGACTTCAGCAAGGCTTTCGACACAGTCTCCCATGATATCCTCCTAGGGAAGCTCAGGAAGTGTGGGCTGGATGAGTGGTCGGTGAGGTCGATTGAGAACTGTCTGAATGGCAGAACTCAGAGGGTTGTCATCAGCGGCGCTGAGTCTAGTTGGAGTCCGGTAACTAGCGGTGTCCCCCAGGGGTCAGTATGGGGCCCAGCCTTGTTCAACTTCTTCATCAACGACCTGGATGAAGAGTTAGAATGTACCCTCAGCAAGTTTGCTGATGACACCAAACTGGGAGGAGCGGTAGATACACCAGAAGGCTGTGCTGCCATTCAGCGAGACCTGGACAGGCAGGAAAGTTGGGCAGAGAGGAACTTGATGAAATTCAACAAAGGCAAATGCAGAGTCCTGCACCTGGGAAGGACCAACCCCATGTATCAGTACAGGCTTGGGGCGGACCTGCTGGAGAGCAGCTCTGCGGAGAGGGACCTGGGTGTCCTGGTGGACGACAGGTTAACCATGAGCCAGCAGTGCCTGGCTGCCAAGAAGGCCAATGGCATCCTGGGATGCATCAAGAGGAGTGTGGCCAGCAGGTCGAGGGAGGTTCTCCTTCCCCTCTACTCTGCCCTAGTGAGGCCCCATCTGGAGTACTGTGTCCAGTTCTGGGCTCCCCACTTCAAGAAAGATGAGGAGCTACTGGAGAGAGTCCAGCGGAGGGCTACAAGGATGATGAGGGGACTGGAACATCTCTCCTACGAGGAGAGGCTGAGGGAGCTGGGCTTGTTCAGCCTGAAGAAGAGAAGGCTGAGAGGGGTCCTAATATACACTTGCAAATATCTGAAGGGTGGGTGTCAGGAGGATGAAGCCAAGCTCTTTTCAGTGGTCCCCAGTGACGGGACAAGGGGCAATGGGCACAAACTGAAGCACAGGAAGTTCCATCTGAACATGAGGAAGAACTTCTTCCCTCTGAGGGTGACGGAGCACTGGAACAGGCTGCCCAGGGAGGTTGTGGAGTCTCCTTCTCTGGAGATATTCAAGACCTGCCTGGACAAGGTCCTCTACAGCCTACTGTAGGTGACCCTGCTTCGGCAGGAGGGTTGGATTAGATGACCCACAGAGGTCCCTTCCAATCCCTACCATTCTGTGATTCTGTGATTCTGTGAATCTGTGATTCTGTGTCTGATCTACTTTTACCATGCAGATCTGGGATACATTCCATCTTAAAGATTATTGTGTGAAGAGGAAAGCCAGTGAAGAGCACTCAGATTAGTTCTGTAGTTGATTGTTTTTTGTGTAGTTCATCAAGAATTAGCCACTTCTCAAGTAAGGGGCTAGAAACTGATTATAGAGCTGTATAGGGTTATTTCTATAAAGTGTTGAAATAGTAACTTAAAATCACTCTAGAAAAAAAAGGAAAAGAAAATTTTTAAAACATTTACTTCCAATACATACATAGTAGCCCATAGAATTATCTATGTATTTACTATGTCTGCTCCACACTTCTGTTGGATGTGATGGCCACAGCCACTGGAACCTATAAGAGCTCCTCAAGGAATGGTGTATGAGCCTAGTGTCTTTCTGTGGTAAGAGCTTTCTAACTTTCTTTCTTTGAAACCTTTTGAATTTGAAAATATGCAGATGATATCCCAAGGCAAAGTCAGTGCTCCACTGTGTATACTGGAATAGATCACTGAGTAAATAGACGAAAAATGAAAATAAAATTCCAGCTGAAATACTTGTCCAGGAATAGTCTACCCAGATTTAAAGGTTACAAAAAGCCAAAGCCAAAGAAGTCTTTTCAACACTAATCTTATTTTCAAATTATTAAAGTCTTTCCAATAATAACAATCGTTTAAAAATAATAAAAATATTTACCATCCTCTAAGTGCCAGGAATCAGACTCTTTGGGATATTCATTTTTAGTTCTTAAGTGACACGGCAAGATAATATTACCTTCTAAGATTTTCTGGGCCTGGGCTGGGGGCTCAAAGAGTTCTGAATTCCCCAGACCTTTGAGACTCGTCTCTGGGATGTGCCAAAACCTTGTTACTCTCTGTTGTTTCTATTAGATACTGCTACTTATTGCCACTGTTTAAACAGGTGATTAACACATAATAGAAGTAAAGTAGGAGGAAAAGGCAGGCTAGATGTGAGGTTAGGAGTAAATACACACCTTGGAGAACATCCATCATGTCTTTTTTTCCTTGTAAATAGAAATTGCATAATTTCCTTGTAAAACGGGTCTGGGCTTTGCTGCCCAGACTGACTGTGAAACAATGGGAGACCCTGAGAGTTGGTATTTTTGGCAATGATGTGGATGGCCTTGCCAGGAACCAAGAGTGAATATGGGGATGTGGATTGTTGCAAAGCCACGCATGATCTCCATGTATATGGGCATGACCTTACAAGAACTCCTTGAAACCCACCTTGCTTGTGCATACTTTTCTGGGCAGCAAAAGCAGGAAATAAATGCATTACCCTTGTCAAAGATGAGAAATCTGAACACAGAAATCCTCTCGGAGTGAAGATTTGGAAAAATCCTTCCTGTGGATTTTGCAGTATAACTTTTAGCTACTCAGTGACTGACTCCGAAGCTACCGAAGAAGCTTCTCCCACCTGCAATCAAAGCAAGACAAATTTCTCCAGGAATTAATTTGGCTTATGGTATTTTTGAGAATGGCGGTTATGCAGAGAGGAAATTCACATACAGTCTTGTGAAAGAATACCCAGGGTGGAAATCATAAAAAAATAAAGGTAGAGAGAATCTACTGAAAATGCTGATTCTTTCTACAGTAATCACTATTACTTGTGGGATTTTTGTTTTTAAATATCACAGTCATATTTGTGATTTCAGAGTGAATGGTGACTCCAATTGTCAAGATCAGAAAACAAATGACTGGTCAGACATCTTCAGAGAAAGTATGATTAATTTTAGCAACATGAGCCTGATTTTTGAGGGACTGTTGATTTTCTGTTCTTTAGCTCTGTACGTTCAACTATACAGCTTGTCTTCTCCAAGTGCTGCTGAAGAGACTCCAGTTTGGTGTATTTTATTGTGTTTTATCTTTACATAAAAATCTTAAATGACTGCTTTCTCTGGGTGTTGGTACTTCCAGAAGGTACAGAAACACACTCTGCTCTGTCACCCAGGCAGAGAGTTGCTGTGCTGGCCTGCCAGTCAAATTGAATGGGCTGCCCTGGAAGCTGAGGAAATTCATTACAGTTTGGACACTTGCACAGTGTCAAGTGACCTCAGTTTCTGAGGCTGGAGATGATGTGAGGAGTGATTAGCACGGCACTTGTCCAAGACACAGCAAGGGTTATGGCCGTCCTTATGGCCAGCAACTGCACAAATATGAAATGGGCTGAGTTTGTGGAAGTAGGTTTCCACAAATTATTTGAAGTGTGGGGCTACCTCCTATCTCTATTTATTATTCCTGTTCTTGGTGTAGCACTGATGAAATACTCTGTTTACTTTAAGCTGTTCCCATTATTGGGACACCATTATAGGCATTTTTCCCCAGTGCTGCTTCCACAGTAAAACACTGGCAAATGTGACATTATGACAACCGTGTTTAAAAATATTCAGCTTAAGATGAGGGGCTGTATTTGTTCTATAAGCCTCTCAGTGTTTTAAAAAACAAACTTGCACGTCTGTCACCTCCTGGGCTTAAACACTCCCGCCATTGGATCTAAGGCAAATAAATATTTGTCCATTTTGTGTTAGGGGCTGGGTGAGGTAGGGAGCAGAGAGGAGCGGTGGAGGGTGAGGCTGATGGCCCCAGTCTTCTGTGACCTCTCTCAACATGGCTGTGTGATTCGGGAGAGCAGTTCCCTAGAGCCTCAGATGAGAGCTCCTGTCTGGGATCACCTTTGTGAAAAGCCACAGATGGGCTTGGTGTGCTCAAGCCCCTGCTTTCATTTTGAACAACAGTGTCGGCAGATGAAGACAAACAAAGAAACCTATTTAGACAGGCTTTATTACTATGGTCGTCTGGTGTACCCTCCTCCCCCTGATCGCGATAGGCTTGGCAGCCAGAAAAAAAGGAGATTCAGAGAGATTTTAGTGGTTTGTTGTCACCGTCAATAAGTAATAGCTCTGTTTTTAATAGCCAGCCTCTGGGTAGCGCAGCCATAGCCTGCCGCCCGGCAGACATCTGAGTAAGCGCTTTTTGCGGAGGCGGCAGATGGATGACTGTATATTACACAACCCGCCGCTGCCAAGCCCTACTCAGTTCCATGTGTGACGCTCTAAGCGAGGTTTCAAATAAGCCCATGAAATGTTCTTGCTTGCAGGTTCGGGTCTGGCTATAAATTTTGCCAGACGGTTGCTTTGCCCTACTCCGAGCAGTGCTGCTGTGCACTGCGCTGAGCTGCGCCCGGCATGGCTGCAGGGGCACCTCGGGCCTCGTTGGGGACAGGGCCACATGTGGGCCTCCTTGTGGAGCTTGCCGAGTGAGGGCCTCGCTGGGGACATGGCCACGCGTGGGCCTCCCTGTGGAGCTTGCCATGTGAGGGCCTCGCTGGGGAGGGTGGCCATACTTGCTGGCACTACAGCCACGACTGGGCCTCTCTAGGGATATGGGAGCCTCTCTGAGGAGATGGCCATGTTTAGACCTCTTCCTGGAACTGGCTGGTTCGTGGAGAAGTTGAGGAGAAGCCATGCATGGCTGAGAGACCACTTTGTGAGGGAATGGCCGCCCCAGGGCAACCGGGGTGAAGGGGTAGAAGGTGGCAGGACAGGAATGGGGATTTTCTCAAGGGGCACTCCTTGTCTGCTCAGAAAGGGTTGTGCAGCTCTCTGGGGAAGGACAGAAAATAAGCATGGCTCCAGGTGTTGCCTGAACCCTTGTCCACCTGGAAGGCCTGTCGCAGCAGCCTGCGTAACGAGAGCTGTCTATCTGCTGGGGACTGCCAGCTCCCTACCTAGCAGGAATAGTGTGAGGGCTTCAGCAAAGATGGGAGACTAGGTGTAAGCGCTGCAGGTGCAGCAGGGTTGAATATCTCGTGATTAAAATAATTAACAAATCAGATCTCAGAAAGAAAATCATTAATTTAGTGCATTGTGTGGGTGTATGTTTGTGCTGCAGACATGCGTGAGGATAATACCTAAGTCTTACGGAGTCTTTAGATATCAAAATACTTCCTGAAGGAGGGCAGAGGGAAGCTGTCAGCAGGGGACTTAGCAGAGAAGCCCTGGCAGCCCTGTTGCTGCAGTTATTAGACTACTCCTCTAATGACAAGCAGTAGCAACTATGGGCTCAGAAGCGACTACAGACCCTTTTGATTTGGTGGCAGCCCTAACTACAGAATGGGAAACTCTGAGACGGAAGGCAGTCTTGTGTTCTGCTCCGAGTTCCAGGCAGGTGGGTGTCTTGGGTGTACACAGAGTACTTGGATACCATGCTGAGGATGGTTATAGAGGAACATGAACAAACGGACAAATTCAGCTAAAGTACAGGACAGAGTCTTGACTAACAAGTCATGTTGAATAATGACTACAGTGTTGTACTACAGAGAGTTCTGCATGCATATGTTTTAATGGTGATACAAATGAGTGACTTGCCCAGTGCTCTGTGTTGTAAGTCACTAGATCATGAGCATGGCATAGCTCAGTTTCCAGCTAAGAAACACTTCATTCAGCAGTTAAGTGAGTTGTTATCTGGCAGTCATTATATCTGTGATTTACAAGCAACATACAGATCTGCATTACCAGTGTCAAAGACCACCAATATAAAATACAGCAAATGGGATTTTTATCTTTCAGCACACAGCAAGAGTGGATGCATGAGCCACGCTTTTCAGGCTGTATGTAATCAATCTAACATAAGACATTATCTCCAAAACACAAGACTAAACTTAGGACTGCTTTACAAGACTTCTTACCTTTAAACATATTGGACAATCTGCTCCCTTGGTATCTTACAAGCTCTCTGTGGCCACTACAAGATGTTCGTCACCAGCATGAAATGGTTACTGATGCAAAGTGAAGCTATTATGTCAGAGTAGTCTGCTGACAGGCTAAGGAGCAAACACTTAACAAAAATCAAAGTCCGTTTCTATTTCGTGTTTTAAATCAGCTTCAACAATCACTCAAGATGAGAAAAATGTGCACAGACTAGAAAAGCAGGCAAGGAGTGAATGAATATCTCTCAACAGAGACAAGGAAACTGTGATAAAAAGAAAGTTAAAAATCAAATTGAGGCTTTAGCAGTGACCATATATCTTTCTTATTTTGAGGAAACGTTTTGTAACAAGGAAAAATCTGAGAGCGGGAAAAGAAAACAGCGTGTCTTAAAGTTTGCATCTGGAGCAGATATGGGTATCCTTAAAGCAAATAATTTCTAGGGCTGGTTTTCAGAGAGTACAAAGCTTCTTAATTGTGTTCAGGAAGCCGTCATTAGTGTAAAATTTGGACTAACACTACTCTCCCTTAGTCTCAGAGCATATGAACAATCAAGAGACTCTCAGACCTGCTGGGCGCCCTCAGTGGGAAGTGAGAACTCAAGACCTAATGACACTTGGATCATTTCACTCACTTAGGTGGGCTCCAATCTGGCAAGCACTTAGGACATAATGATTAGGGCTGTGTAAACAAATGGAAAGTTATAGCTTTGCTATTATTTAATAATTTTTCATCAAAAGGAAGCTGAAAAAAACCCACACTGAATAAAACATTTAGGTTAAACCAAACAAAATCTCAGGTACATGCAAGTAAGCTATAGGAAACAAGTAAACTATAGGATACAAATTGGGTAAAAGTCATTGCATATCTTTCTTTTCTACAAAAATCAAACCAGGAAAAATATTTCCACAGACAAAGCTATTCAATGTTCCCCACCCAAACTTGTAAATAGATTTGGGATGACCAAAACCACATGTTCTGGGGTTCCCTGAAGGTTTTCTACCCAGTTCTTGTGCCTAACTTTGCACATACGGACAGTTTACTTGAATGCAGTGGTGTTGTTCTTACCTAAAAAATGCGAAATATTCGTGGTGTGCAGCCTTTACATGTGTATTCCAACTTATACTGAGAATTTAGAATCCATTTTGTTGTGAGTAATCATATGGATAGTAAGAGGAGACTTTTACATGAACATTGCCTTCTGGTTTTGCTGTGTTAATTGATAATAAATGTTACATGTTTGCCAATATGGTAGGACAAACTCAGAAGAAAATGGATTTAAAATGAGGATGAATTTTTCGTTTATATGTTTATGTCTCACCCAGATTTTTAAAAATGTGTAGTGTCAAGAGCAGGAAATTAATGTGTCCTGTGATCTCATTTTTGTGTATTTATAACTTGGGTTAAAGGTGACATCATAAACCTTCAGAAAGTCCTTGTATACAGAAAAAACAATGAGGGGGAGAAGACTGCTGACCTCTCATTCACATCAAGAACACTCAACCATAAAATCAGAGGTTGATACCAGTAATTTTTGTAAGTCAAAAGTTTCCCCATGTGGTGAATCTATGATGAGAAATGCATTGGTCCTGTCTTCGAGATAAGGGGTTTGACTGTTGAAATCACTTTCAAATGTGGTAATTTGGGATTTGATGCTATTATAAATAGTCCTTTCCACAAAAACTAGGGAAGGAGAAGGGAAGAAGAAAATAGAGTTTCTTCCCAAATTGTGCCACATAGGTGAGAAAACGGGCCTTCTGCCTTTCAAGGGAACAGGTTGTAGGACTTGCTGTAGCCCAGGAACAGTGAGAAGTCAAGGTCCTTCATTCCTTACACATTTACTCCATGGTTTCACTAGCAGTAGCAGAAAAGTATGTTATCTTTTTCTGGGAAATTCAGCAAGGTTATGTGTATGTGTGGGCCCCTTCTACTACTCCCCAGGAATGACCTGCCCCACTCCTTCCCTAAACACTCTTCTCTTTCTCCGATTTTTCCCAAAGTTAACAAGTCTGGAAATAATTAAGAAATCCAGTTAGCTCTCCAGCACTATATAATTCAATTTACTGCTCAGTGTGTGAAAATTTGAGCTCAAGGCAGTGTTTATCTGTTATAAAAATGCTTTCTTGTAGGGGAAGAAACATTCTTCCTGGTTGCTTGTGGCTCATGGCTAGTTACTTAAATCATTAAAACCACAGGTCTAATGATTACGAGTAACATATTTTTTGCTGTTGCTGGTTTAGAATACACGGTGCTTTACTTCTTGGAGCACAGAACACAAAAGTAGAAAGTAGAAGAGGACTTTTGCAGTGTCTTCACCATCATCCAGTCCTGAATTTAAGAACAACAATATGCTAACAGTCCCACTGTGTCAACATGAATCAGGACAGCTTGATTCTTAACTGGGTTCAAAGAATAACCTGAATAAGGTGGGAGGTTAAGAAGCAATGCTGTCTTACAGTCTTCTTCATCCCATACAGCTAAGCGTACAAATGTTTCAAATTGTGTAAGAAGTAATGAGAGTTTTTGCTTTTTAAAGAAATACGCTGTGTCATGATCTTCCCATTTTGAAAGAATTTTGCATACCTGCTGTTTGTCCAGGATTAGACTTGGAGCACAGGAGTGGTAAAGCCTGCTAAAACACTGCAGCATATAGGGAAGTAGAGGGCTTATTTAGGTGGGGCTACACATAGACATCTTTCTGGTTTTCTTGGTTAAAAAAATACTTTTTTTTTGGAGTAATACATTCTGCCCCACCCATCTCTGGTCATGGTGGGCCTTGTGCTAAGACTGCCCTCGCTGGCTGTAGCTACACTAGCAACTTAAATATGCCTGGGACTATTCCCTGGCTGTGAGGCCAGCTGGCACAGAGCACCCGCAGCCATGTTATTAACATCGTGCTGGGAATGACCTCTGGCTTATGCTAACTCCCAGTGCTACAGAGCACAGGCTGAAACCATGTCTGGGACCATTCTCATCATTTAAAATACAGGCTATTGAACCTATTCATTTATGTTAATAGTTAATAAACTGATAGTTAATTTATGAGTATAGATGTAAAGATTGTGTGGCACATACAGACAAAAAGGGATATTTCTTTTATATGTATCTCCATAGCCTTCTTGAGGTGCAGGACAGGTAAGGCAAGTGAGCGATATGCGGTGAGTAACAGGAACAGCCACAGCTGAAAGTGGGTGGAACTGTGTTTCCTTCCTCAGGATCCCCAGGGCTTACAGAGCTGTGTAGGGTTTGACCGTCCACTGCAGGCCACTTGGCATTTGTAGGTAACGTGAAGTAATTCAAAATACAAATATTTCTTGAAATGGCTTTCTTAGAGCCGTAGCCACTAATTTTTCCAAAAAAATCATGAATAACTAAAGAAAGAACATCCTTCCACTCTTTCTGCTTTGCTAGTCAACCTTTTTTTATGGCTTTTAAAGCTCTTAAGACATATCTGAGATGATAAAGAAATAATTTTGTGTTCAACTGTTACTCGTAAAACTTTTCCATTTGACTTATGCTATTTTTGTCTGTCTCCAGAGGTAACACAATATTTGACAACACAATTTCAGGAAGTTTGGTTTCGGAATAGAAAGGTGGGTTCTGAAGAATCTGTACTTTTCACAGTCTCATTCAGTAACATTGTGACCTCTTTAGGGTTGTTGCGATATGAACAACAGTATACCTGTCTGACCACAGGCTTTCTTTCTAACGGTTGGACAAGATAAACATCTTTGCTGTGAAGCAGTAGCAAGAAGAAAATGATCATCCCACCTACTGGGATGATTCAGTGCCTAATTTATTATTATTTTTACTTAGCCAAGGTTTTTAAAGGAGCCTTAAGACTTGAAAAAAATTAGCTGGGAATATTAAAGTCCTGACAGGAACCATAAGCAGTCCAGGGTTTTATAAGCTATGCAGCTGCTGTCTGGGCAGGGAGAGACAGGCTTTCCTCTAAGAGGGGAACCTTCTGTGTGCACTTACTGCTCTTTCCTATGTTCTCAAATATAAAGTTTTCCAAGCATAGTGCAACCAACACCCGCAGACATCAAACCCACCCTTCTATCACCACTGCCGTTTTTCTGGGGTGCTGAGTAATAACCAGCACTCTAGGAAGGGTCATTAATGGTGAGACAGTCTGTGTTTCAATCACCTGCCTATCAATCAAATTCCTGAAGGCCAGAGTTCAATTAATTGATGACACCCTTGAGGCAACCTAAGCAGTTAACAAGTCAGTGAGACTTGGTAGAAAAACAAGCAGTACGTTTAAACCGCTCCCCCCAACAAAACCTCCCATAACTCTCCTTTGCCATTTTACCTCCCTCTGATTTGTCTTTCCATTGCCACCCCGCACTTCCAAAGACAATGCATTCTTTTCATGCAAAATGCATGGACTAGACACAGAAAAACAAGACATATTTCAAACCCAAACATCCTCCATGCCAGAGATAGATTCAGGATCTTAAATATGCCAAAAGAAATGACCAGAGTTTGTGGTCATCCTAATTGCTGATTTCACTGTTTCCTTTTTCCTTATCTGCTTGAAACTGTTTTTCCATACTTGCAAAGTTTCAGTGAGGTGTACTTCATGTCCCCCTTGCGTAAGGTTTTCTTTTGTATGACTTTGTTTCAATGTTTTGGTTTTTTTTTTGACTTTTGATAGACTCTGATGTGGAAGTTTATGTCACACTGTTATATGACACTTCCAAAAACCGCTGAACTCTGTTTGGACCTCTCCCAAATACAGAATCACCTTCTTTTGTGGTAATAAATCAGACAAATGTGGTTTGAATGACAAACAAATCTAAAACAGTGAAATCAACTTCTTTTAATCAAGACAAGTTTATGTTGCTCTTACCAAAGTGAACACATATGCTGATACAGTGTAGATATATGTTTTTACTGTGTAGATGTGCTTAAACAACTCTTTTGGCTTAATTATGCATCAGGTTGCACCAAACTTTGCTTTTAGCTGAAGAGTAAGGTTTCATTGGTGTAACAGAGTTTGATACTCTCTTATGTTAAAAATACTCAAACCCACCTGTTTCTTCAGTTATGTGTAACTACACTGGACAGCTTTGCCTGAAGAGTTTCAAACATGAGTAAATCTTCTGGCAGGCCTGGCCTGGCCTGGCAACTTATGAGAAGAAATGAACCCGGCAAGTTTTCCACAGTTGGGCTTTTGGTAATGTTTTGAACGCCTCTCGCGTGTGCAGCAAACAAAACGTGTTGGCAGTGTACCTTAGCTAAGGCTTTGCTTCTCACCAATGGTTTGTTTCCAGCTTTAGGTTGTTGGGGGGAGGGCGGTGTCTATTTTCGATGTGGTGTTAACTATTTTGATGCAGAGGGAATGCAGGTTGCTAGCACCTCTTACCGAGTGAGAACTGAAGCAGATCTGTTGCCTGAACTGATCAGAATATACAAAATCTGTTTGGGGTAGTTTGCATCATGGGTTTTATTTACAACAGAATGAAGCAATGTGTAAGGGGTGAGTTATCTTGGAGAGGTAAGAAGTTTTGCCAATTCATTCACCAGCAAATCCCATGCAGCATCGCCAATCTCAGCCTGTTTACTTGAGTTGCGTGGAGGGACAACGTTCTTAAGTTGAGAGACTTGCCAAATATCATGATATCTGGTGATGTGAGTCTTAGCTGTGGATCTATAGAATCAAATATTAATATATGTTTTGGGTACATATGTTTATTACTACAAAATTATTACTTTGCATTTACATTGGTAAATGGGGAGGGCCACTTACTTGCTCATAAGTTGATTTACAAGTCTTTATCTGAATTTCACTGCAAGAATTTTGAAGGGTACATACAGAAGTCATTCAGAGTCATTGAGATCTCTTGGGTCCCCTTCAGTCGGCAGCTTGAAAACAAGAGGTTAGATAGTTGCTAGTCTTCTGGCCCCTTTTATCCATTACATGCTTTATAAGCTCTGTTCCCAACAGATGAGAGTCAAAAGCCCTAAAGACCATCAGAAGTCAGCAGTCTGAAAGTCCCTTCACAAAGGGTTTTAGTGGAAGTTGGCAGTGGTGGGTGAAGTGCAGTTGGGATGGAGAGACTCTGTGATATTTGGGGTAGGAAAGTCCCTAGCTCACAAGACAGCTTCAGTGCTCTGCTTTATCTTAGCTCTGCATAGATGTCTATGTGATGCTGGGTTTCCAGAGGAAAGCAGAATTTAGAAAGCACAAATTTGTCTAATAATCCACATCCCTCCTCCAGTTTCCTTGTTTTCAATCTCATTTCTTAGGCGAGGTCTCCCCTTCTAACTGGTGCCAATTGCATCAAGTTTGTTTTCAATTAATTAGCAACAATTTAAGTATGCCAGGAAGACTCTTCAGACCATGCCAGTAGTAATAAGACAAATCTACAAGACATTCTCATTACAAAATGTTGAAACCCATTTCTTCATCAATGTTCTTATCCGTACTATCTGGATGAAAACTGCAGCAAACTAGATATCGGATTGTGAAGAGGTGGGTTTGTTTTAGTACAATGCAATAATTTTTTGTGGTGGTAACTTACTCCCATCTGTGGGCTAATTTCAGGTAGATGACAAGGTACCGGTTTGACTACAGTCACAATTTTTTACACTGGGAAGGCACAATAAACAATGTTGTGGCAGTCAATCTAGTATATTTAAGAAAGTGGGTTTCTGACATTTCAAAGTGTGCTGTCAGAAACCTGAAATACTACCCCAGTCCTTGAGTTCCTGAAAAAAGCAGAAATTAATAGAAAAACAGGCAAACCAATCTGTCGGTTCAAACCCATCTTCCAAGCTCATGATACACGGAAGTGTTCCAAAGAGCGCTGCACATTTTGAATGCTACAGAACTTTATCAACAAAGTAAAACCAGGAACACAAGGATCAATGGAAATCACAACTAAAACTGGGAAAGAAAAGAAAAAAAGCAAATGTAAAATGCATGGAAACATGTTTGGGGACAGGGAAAGGGAGAAATGGAAGAGAAAACTTCCGAGCATGCAAATGATCAACTGGGTTGGAGTCCACCATTCTCCATGGATGAGGCATGCAAGGGCAAACACCAGTTACCAGCTGGACAGGAAGCTCAAAATCTAGACCCAGGGCAAATGGAGAAGTAGGCAAGTACCCAGATAAACTTATTGCAAGCTCTTGGAGCTTTACAGGATCTTCCATGGAAGGAGACTGGTGTCTTTGGACGACATGGAGACAGTCTGCAACCCAAACGCAGTGAAAGGGACTGGGATTTTTGGAACTCCAACTTTTGCTTTTGGAGTGGGAACTCCAACTTTTTTTGCTTTTGCGTATTCAAAGCAAAAAGAACAGTGCTTTTCAAAAGCATGTTTGATCAGAGTGAAAATGATTCAGAGGTTTAAAAAAGAAGTCCATTGCTCTGACAGAGTTTGCTAGGTCTTCCTGACAACTTACGAAGGCTGTAATAATGAAGAGAAGATTCAGGAAAGGCAGAATGCTCTATCAGTCAGACCTGCTACAAGCAAGTTAAGAAGACAAGGCCACGTACGTGTATGACACACGCAATGACTGTCGCAGCTTCTTGGAGGACTGCTGATGGGTGACTACATGACAGCCACGGACAAAAAGCCTTCTTTCTGAGTGGAGTGCGTGCACATGTGTGTATTAGTGACTGTGAGCAAAGACAAGGAGATTTCTGGACTGCTTCAAAAGCTTTGTGAAACTTTAATGATACGTATTGATTTGTGACAGATAACCTTTGAAAAATTCTGTTAATAGCAGACATAGCATATAGCTTGGAAGTGACAATGTTTCTGCAATACATTTCCCCTCTCCTTTCAGGAATACACAGTGAAATAAAAGTCACGCATCTTCAAATTAATGAAAAAAATAATCCTGGGCAGAAATATAGGGAGATTTTTTCCCCCGCCCATCTTGGGGTCATGTTTTTACAAGGCAGAAGACCTCACAAGCTTGCTAGTGCACCAGATGTGGGAGTTTGCTTCTGATTCAGAACAAAATCATTGGTTAGAATCCAGATCCCAAGTTGGGAAATGGCAGGGTTTGCTCTCTCTAACAGTTTTGAGTGTTTTCAATATGCTACCTCTATTCGTAAGGAGGCTGGCTTAGGCACTGACATCTCTGAACAGAATGGAAAACAATGAACTAATACTTTCCTACTTTTTTTTTTTTTTTAATTATGAGCTCATCTGCTCTTACCAGTTAGCTAATTTGCTTCACACAGGGTGAAATGTTCAACTCCGTTCTCAGGCATTTATTCCTGCAAGACTGGCAGCTCTAACTCACAAGATATTTGGCCTTCATATTGTAATGAGTCACTGTTGCTACCAGGGAAGACAACAATGAAGAATTTGCTTCTTGGTTTCCATGGGGTGATTATCATGGCTTGTACATTTGTTTTATTCAGGTAGCTTCAGCATGCGTCATAGAGCTCTGGGATGTCTAGTCATTCTCTTGTCCCTGTTACTAGAAATGGAATTTCTTCAGCAAAAATTTGCTAGATATGTTTAAGGGCTGTTTAGTTTTGGGCTGTATCATCTTTCCGTTTATTATTTGTCCATGACTCTTAGGTTCCACCATTTCAGGTCAATATAGGCCAGTTACAAAAGACATCCGAACATGGGTACTTGAAGAACAGCTGTTCCCACCCAAACAGATTATGACATATTTAGTAGATAAAGCTGAGAAATAACTTCAGATCAGGCAAATAATTGCTGAAGTTTTCTTAGCAGAATTAGGACTATGCAGAAGACACAAGCATAAGAGCAAATTGTACAAAATAAGCTGTGAGAAAATAAAAAATAAATGTTTCTTCCTTTAGTTTACAAGAATAGTGCAGAGTAAGACAGAATGCCCTTTTTAAGTATGTTCAGTTCTTGGCCCATGGACTACAAATTTTGTCCCAGTAAAGCCCATTTACAGTACTGCTTTCTTGAATTGTAGGTCATGTTTCCTTGTGAATACAGTGGGTGAAGCTGTATCCCCAACTCACCATCCCATTGATATCCTATAGAGCAACATTTTTGACCATGAAAAGCAAACCAAAATCATTCCTGAGAATTTCTTGCAAAGTTTAATTTTAAAAGCACCTGCACTGAATAACTGCACTCCATTTTAGTTTGTATGGTGGAGGTATTGCACGTCGCATTCGCTTTCTCAGTAGTGACAGCCAGACACACTTTGTTCATTATCATGAAAAAATGCTGCTACCGTGGATATTAATCATGCCTCTGAATGTTATATTTCAAATTGTTTTGTCGTCTCTTATATAATGGCAGAAGAGATTATTTGTCTAACTGTCCATTTATCATTCCCATTTTCCATTTTCCTTGACTAGGACACATACTAACTTATGCTGAGCATGTTGTTTGTTTTACAGTTACACTCATATTGCCAAAATTTTATCCGCTTTTATAGAGTTCAAAGGTAGATTTTCTTGGTGCTGTGGAAAATTGAACGTAAAAAGTAATAAAGGCTTTTTCTCTCAGCGTCCTGGTTATCCCAAGCAATATGTGTTTCTGCCTTCAACCAAAACAAAACTACCATAGAAGGGAACTTCTTGTGGATAAACCAAGGCACAAATAATCTTCCTGCCACTGCAAGAAGTAAAACAACTGAAGCAGCACTGCTTTATGGGGCAGAACCTGTTTCAGCTACACCTTGGGGCTTCGGCAGGCTGAGCTACACATAGCAACCTGTGTAGCTCTGCAGCAAGCTGTGAGCATTTTGGAGCAAAGCCAAGTGCTTTCTGCAAATGGGCAAAAGTACTGGGAACAGTAAGGTGTAGCACGCAGAAAACAGATTCTCAAGTTCGTGAACCATGTCAAGTTGATGTAACATTTTTCCCATGTACATTTTAATATGAAAATTAATCCTGTGTGTTTCAGTAAAAATGTCTTTTCGTGGCTTTGGAAACAAAAAAAATTTAAGAATGCTTGCTTTTAAATTAATCTTTAATTTCGATTTTGAAACATGCTTAATTGTCTGAAAGTCTTGTCTTTGTTTCTACTTTATTTTCCTCCTTTTTCCACTATTATAATGGGGTTTAATTTTTAGAGGAAATTCTTTCTTTTGCATCTAACTTTTTATTAATTCACATTTTTATTTGCTTTTAATATCTTTTAATATTCTAGTTTCCTTTTTTTTAATATAAATGTGTTTTAGAAAGGGATCCAACAGAAGAGGGGAAAAGAGGTTTGTTTCTTTTTGAATACATGGAATACTGTTTTACTAAATTTCTTTTAACTTTTCTTACATTTATCAGCAGCAAAATGGAGCAAAAAAGAAGGGTTTAAAATACAAAGGTATCCGAACTCCAGAGTGTTCTGGTATTTCATAAAAAGTAATCTAGATTAATATTTCACTATCATTAATTTCCCAATTTTTAAACAAAAGTATCAAAAAAATTATATGTAACAGTTAGTGTACAGCTGGTCATGTGTTTATACAGTGCTCGTGTATTTATACTAAAGCATTAGCCAATGCATTAAAAAATATTTTCAGATACTGCTCAAAGTCTGTTCTGAGACTATTTAAAGACTGCTCTGAGACTACAAAAAATTCGTTCTTCCCCATTTCTGCTTGAAGAAATTAATGTACGTCGTTGCCATGCAATGAAGCAAAAAAGCAGATCCTACTCTTTTATCTTGTGCCCCATTTGCTGACCACTAGAAGCAGTGCTAGAAGGGGAATGCTCTCCTGTACTTTAATGCTCTAACGATAGCGAGGTGTTATCTCAAAGGCTGCCTCTCAACCTCTACCCCGTCACATTAGCCGAGATCTGCTATGCAGAGCTCACTGTCAGTTCTTGAGGTTAAACACTCTACAACTGGTGAAAGGGCTTTCTCAGTTAGGGGCCACAATGGTGAACTTTCTCATGAGCAGGGAGACTTTTAGGACCAACCTGCCCCTCGTACCTGGAATGAAACTTTCTGTAGCCAGGCTGGTGCTGGGAGAACTGCCCAATGCGCTTGACAACAGCCTTCAACAAAACTGATTTGACTTCTCAGAGCCTTTCATTGTCTTATGGTAGATTTATGCCAGGTTGTATTTTTAAATTTTTAATAAACACTTCAGGCCTGACTCAGGGAAAGTTTTGAGTATCAGCTGGACAGGGACATAGGGAAGGCAATCCAGTTCAAGAGAAAACTCTCCAACCTGCTCTGCCCAACCTGCTTACAGGGAATATAAAGTTTTAAATGTCCTGACCCATTGCTTTCCAAGCATAATGTGTTTCACTCAGGGACTAATTCTCCTGCACTCAGTAGAAAGACAGTGCAGGTGCCCAGCTCAGCACTATGAATCCTACACCTCACACCAGATCCCACAGTGCCTGAGCCTGTGTTTTCTTTCTGCCCCTCTCAGGATAAAATTGCTGTGGTTGTTCTCCAGTGTGCTTGTCAGTGTGTAGGCTACAAAGTCATGGTAATGGCTGTTAGGAAAATTGTGGGGTGCTCAGATTCAAACTAAGATTTGCTCAGATGTGAAGTTGTTGTCTTGCACAGGAATGACACAACATGTTGTTGAGAAGGAATTAGCTAGATGGAGCAATGCTTTCGCTAACACCCTCCTCGTGAGAAATGTTCATTTGGACTTAGGTAGCTTCAGACTTCACGTTTTCTCTCTCAGGAGTAATAATAATGTAAGTGTTGAAGGCAGACTTCTGACATTGCAGCAGGACAAAGTACCCTCATAAGGGCTGGAAGTTTTCCCAAGCCTTGAACAACGGTTCAAATAAATACTATTCATGTTTTTGTTGATAGAATGTTAAGCTTTAATTTTTGGTAGTTCTTAATTTCTGAAAGCTTGATTTCTCGACCCAAAAGGGAGATGAAAATTTCCTCTGTAAAAGGTGGCATAGCAGCAGTTTGATGTCTGTCCTTTCTTAAAGCTGGGCCACAGGATAGAAAAATACTTGTCCTTCACCCTCTTTGTACTATTTTCTTCCCCTCCACTCCCTTCCCACAAACACACATCCAGCCAAACACTTCGTAAATTCTTCTCTGTAGGACAGAAACGTTGTTTATTCCAGTCGTAAACACTCAGTTGACCAAATGATGTTGTCAGTGATATTTGCAGAACCATTTTACTTGAATTGCATCAGTTTGATGCACGATATTGCTCTCTCCATTTTGCCAGCAGTACAGCACTGAAAGGAAGAAAAAGCAGTAAAAAACGTGCCCTCTGGGGAAAAAAAATGAATAAGAAGCTGCCACTTTTATAAAGTCACCTTTGCAGCAAAATTATACTTGAGTGTTTCTTTAAAGCCAGTTATATTTCCCTGAAGGCCAAAAAGAAATGTGTGCTATAGTTAAATATTGCAAGACTGAGGATTTTTCAGCTAGTGAAGTAGAAAAATCTCTACTACCAGGTTGCAGCTCAACTCAACCCATCTCCCATCAATTTCTCTTCCTAATAAAAATATTTTAATGTTACCAAGCTGTAGCTGTTTAGACCTTTTCCATAAGCCAGAGAGTTTGAGATGCCTTATTGTTGCTGGCAATATTAGCACTTCCTTCCTTCTGCCATAATAGCAGAGTCTGTGAGGTTCCTCATTAAGAGACGAGTGCCAGATACTGACAGAGTGCAGAACTCAGCCCCGGGCTTCCCAGGCTTTTCCCCTCGTTACTGAAGCAGAATCGAAGTTGTGAATTCACAAAGGTTTACTTCAATAGTGCTAATGCATTTTAAGTGATAAACTTTCCAAAGTGGAATGATTCTCACTCAATGTACTGGAAATAAAGGACCATAGTGCAGAGTTAATATGTCCCACTTTCCTCTTAAGGCAGTTGCCATCAGATTATTTTCTCCTTGTAAACAGGAAAGAAAAGATTCCTTCTCTTATGCCACCTCACATATCACGCCTGATGCCATAAATGACTTCCCCTTCTGCCTGTTGGGGCTTAGCCTTAAATGGGTTGATTAATATGAAGTCAAAAGTAACAGAAATGTCCCTCCCTTCACATTAAAGGCTCACCTTGATTCTCTTTGCTTTATAACGTTAAAGAAGGAGGTTGTAGCTGACTATAAGGGCTTGTCTTTACAGATCTCCTTCTACGTTTTGGTCATCCACCAGACAAGTGAATTTGAGAACAACAGTCATTCGCCTATGTCTTTATGAAACATATGACCTTAGGCTCTTCCACTTAAAGGATATGATCTACGTATGCCCATAATTTATTCCTACTTAAAATTTAAAATCTGTCTTATCACATACTCATGTCACATATTAGTACTGCAATTGATTTACAGCAACAGTATTACAGAATCACAGAATGGTAGGGGTTGGAAGGGACCTCTGTGGGTCACCTAGTCCAACCCCCCTGCCAAAGCAGGGTCACCTACAGCAGGCTGCACAGGACCTTGTCCAGGTGGGTCTTGAATATCTCCAGAGAAGGAGACTCCACAACCTCCCTGGGCAGCCTGTTCCAGTGCTCCATCACCCTCAGAGGGAAGAAGTTCTTCCTCATGTTCAGATGGAACTTCCTGTGCTTTGGTTTGTGCCCATTGCCCCTTGTCCTGTCGCTGGGCACCACTGAAAAGAGTCTGGCCCCATCCACCTGACACCCACCCTTCAGATATTTATAAGCATTTATTAGGTCCCCTCTCAGCCTTCACTTCTTCAGGCTGAACAAGCCCAGCTCCCTCAGCCTCTTCTCGTAGGAGAGATGTTCCTGTCCCCTCACCATCCTTGTAGCCCTCCGCTGGACTTTCTCCAGTAGCTCCTCATCTTTCTTGAAGTGGGAAGCCCAGAACTGGACACAGTACTCCAGATGGGGCCTCACTAGGGCAGAGTAGAGGGGAAGGACAACCTCCCTCGACCTGCTGGCCACACTCCTCTTGATGCATCCCAGGATGCCATTAACCTTCTTGGCAGCCAGGGCACACTGCTGGCTCATGGTTAACCTGTCGTCCACCAGCACTCCCAGGTCCCTCTCCGCAGAGCTGCTCTCCAGCAGGTCCGCCCCAAGCCTGTACTGGTGCATGGGGTTGTTCCTCCCCAGGTGCAGGACCCTGCATTTGCCTTTGTTGAATTTCATCAAGTTCCTCTCTGCCCAACTTTCCTGCCTGTCCAGGTCTCGCTCAATGGCAGCACAACCTGCCTGTGTATCCACCACTCCTCCCAGTTTCGTGTCATCAGCAGACTTGCTGAGGGTACACTCTAACTCTTCATCCAGGTCATTGATGAAGAAGCTGAACAAGACTGGGCCCAGTATTGACCCCTGGGGGACACCACTAGTTACCGGCCTCCAACTAGACTCAGTGCTGCTGATGACAACCCTCTGTGTTCTGCCATTCAGCCAGTTCTCTATGCACCTCACCGACCACTCATCCAGCCCACACTTCCTGAGCTACCTGGATGCACTCCACTCTCCAAAGCTCACAGAAAAAGCCTTCAAGCAATGAGGTAACTGTTGCTTTACAGATGATTGGGTACCAGAAGATTCATTTACCTAGCATTTTTGTGTGAGGTTTTCCAGCAGACCGAACAACCTGGGTACTGTTAGTGAAGAATGGTGGTGTGCCAAACTGTGAATCCAACACAGTCCACATCCTGGTTTGAAACTGAAACATCTTAGAATAAAAGAACAGCAAATAGTAGATGGGTATGCATCATGTATTCACAGGTATCTTTTAAGTATAAAATGTGTGTCAACAGTTTGCCCACGATGTATATTACTGCTAAATAATAAGTGACTAATTCCATGGTAACTAACTTTTTTGTTTGTTTTAAGTGACTAACACCATCTAAAACATTTGTTATTTTCAGTTTGCAGGCCTACCATGCTCCTTTCCTCAGAATGGTGATATAAAGGAAAGCTGAGAGACCAAAATCTGTAAAGCCGTAAACAAGAGACTCCACAGGCAGGTACATTCCTTTAACCATAAGGGTTAAGTAACATTGTTGATGGTGGATGATATTGACTGACAGATACTGGAGTGTGATGGTTTAATTAAGTTCCCGTGGGACCCATCAGACATAATTCTGTTTTTGCCAGCTGTGAAATATGTAATTGGTTTAGCTGAGAAGATATCTTCTGGAAACCATTCCTCCTTATTCATCCCCTGATCTGGATAATAAAGTTGACCTGCTTGTAGTAACAGCATGAAAAGAACATCTATTTAGTATCTACTGTAAAAGACACAGATTATTTTTTCTCAGATGCGCAAGTTTTTGGAGAGGCTGTAATTCATCATCTGACTCAAGAGGGGATTCTTTACATGTCATGAGCATCTTGATCAGACCCTCACAGTCTGTGACTTAATATGAAAAATGTTCTGCATTCATCCTACCAGGCCACCAGTAGTGTTACGTTCAGAGCAGGGGGAAGCAAATGCATGATGTCTTCCCAAGCAACATCTCCTTTCTCCCATGTGGAAGCAGGACGGTTAAAGACTTCTAATGACTCAAATCAGATTGGGAACAGTGTTTCTAAGTTTCAGCAGGGGATTTTATTGTCCAGTCTTGATCCATACTTTAAAAAGCACAGTAAATAAAAGACAGCAAGATCAATGCAAGGTTCTTGACTCTAGATGGCATATCCTTGTGTTCTGCCTAATGGTAGTGAGGGGCAAGGTGGTATATAAAGTAGTCATTGAGTCTTCTGTTTTCTATTTGGAAGGTTTTCTTTCAGATCTGAATGTATGGTCGCCTGCTCAGATGGACTGGATCAGAGAAGAAAAAGGAATTGTCACTGCCAAACATGTGACTCGATCTGTAATATTTTAAAAAGAGTAATGCGTTATAGACCAGTGTAATCAGAAGGAGCTGAAAGAATTATCTGCTGGTTGAGGGCTTTCTTTTTTTTTCTTTTTTTTAATGCAGGGTGTTTGATATGAGATTGTTAAGCATTTTTAGATGAACACTGGACAGTGGAATCTGAGTGACTCAGGCTGCCACCGCGCTTCATCCGTCTCCTCGTTTACACCAGCAAATACCGCTGCCCTCCTGTCTCACAGAGTAAAAGGGAAGCACGCAGATTCCTGCACTATTTACACAGAGAAGTCAGAGGTGTGACAAGACCTTGGAACTGGCGTCTCGCCAGGAGAATGATCTTCCTGGTGACCTAGAAGGAATGGCTCCGCAGTACCCTTATCTCTCTCACTTCAGAAATAAAAGGGCCAAATTAGAGGGTGACAATGTAGCCCTGCAACTTGTAGGGTAGCGCAAGTGGCAGTAGCAGGTAGCACATACTGACTTGGCTTTCAGTAGCTATGGGTTTCTTACCTTTTGTAATATTTTATACTAATACATGTCAGTGTAGTCTAAGCAAAATACAGCTTTCCTCCAGCAGATTGTATCTGTTTCTACCTGTATTGAACAGTTGTGTAAAAGTAAGTTTTAAATAGTGTTAAGCCTGCTTTAATTCCCTTTTTCAGGTTCCCTTTATAATAACTTTGGAGATTTTTAAAATATTTCTCTTCTACGTCCTTCTTTTCACCTCTGCAGCACGGGTAAATTTGCTGTGAAATTTCAGCATGACACATTCAGCACATTTGCAAATTCACCTTTTGGCGGAAGTTACTCTATTTTTTCAATTATAGCTGTTTTATGACTTTAATATACCTGAAGCACTACCATTGACTCATTCACAATTCAAGCCAAAGTTATCAGGGAAAATGGAAACTATATTTAAGGCTTATATTGGATACCTACTATCTTCCATCTTGTGGAAGATGCTCAAGAAATGCAAAGTTGCAACAGTATTTGTCTGACTGATTCACCAAGCAGGAAGTTTTTCATCTTAATAATATACAAATGCTCAGCCAATGAAGCCAAGCAATACCTTTAAAGGCCTAAACATCTCTTATGTAGAATATAAGAGCTGTATTACAATACCTATGTGATATACGTATGTATGATACCCACAATGCCATATTAGCAGTGAAGATGTGGCGCCTTCACTGTCCTTCTGCTCTTATTGAGCAGTACTTTATTTTAGACATGGGCCAGCTGCAAACAGCGAGACCATTTGTGACAGGTCTCTTATTTTGAGTGAGGGTGGCAGAATCTAGTCCAGAAGAAGAGAGTGCTTTATGAAGGCTACCAAGAAATAAAGACTAAATATTACATAAAGACAAAACCTTCTATGTTAGCTATAAAGAAACTGTACTTTCTCACAGTGTCTTATTTGATTTCAGTAAGAGGAGGCAGTGATAACATGATTCTGTTTATTTCATTTTTAATATGTTGTCTTAAACTTCCATTAAATCCAGAAGAGATAAACTTACTTAGTTCCTAAAGCTATAAATTACCATAGCAAGTGCCCTTTATCGTTTGAAGTTATAGTTTACATCTTAACTAATTTAAAAGAATTTCAGATGTAAATAGGGATTTATAATCCAAGCACATAGTGTGAGATGCCATTCCCAGCCAAAACTTGCAGCATTTGTTCATGATGGCAGAGCCGAGTGGACAGAGTGGTGTAAAATATCTTTGCTCTGTTTTACTAATTACTACACGGCTGCCAAAGATACAAGCAGAGAGATAGGACTTCAAGGGATGTGCTGGTGTTAGACTGCAGAGTCTCTTTCTGAAATTAGTGAACATGAAAGGAATGTGTTGTGAGCTCCTATCTACTGTTTATCTATGAGGGCCCGGCAGATAGTGAGCTTGACAGTGAAATTCTAGCCCTGAAACTGATGAAATGCCAAAGTTTCCTTAGTCCCTGGGACCGCTCGGTGTATCTTTTCTTGCTTCATAAGGGAGTGACTGGTATTTGAGCACTGATAACAGCAATCTTTCTGGTGGTGCTGAGTTAGAAAAGACATTCCACAAAAATAAACAGCAGAACAACTACAGTTTCTTTTTTTTCCCTGCAAGCGGCAACCCGTATGGGAGTCAAATAATACATCAGTTTATGAAGCAGGGCAACGAATCCTATGCAGATCTAAATACCCATTGCAGGACAAGCCAATTTCATTCACCTTGACATGTCTGAAGCTAGAGGTGAGCACGGCGAAGGATGGGAGGAAATGTGTTGTAAAAGCTTGCTATAAACTTACTAAAGCCATAAAATAGGTTCTCTTAAATGTGACTTTGCACAGTTATGTTTATGGAACGTTTACAACAATCAGACTTAAGTCCTTGTCATAGTTAAAAACAGACTCCAGGTAGCAAATTAAATTATATTCTTTGCTGTATGTAGGCACTGCAATTTAGGTATCTTTACTGCTCTTACTCTCTCACACATGCTGCACATAAAGAAGAATAATTTTCTGCTGGGAACTGAAGTATCCATTCAGTGATTGTTAGCTGTGTGTCACCCCAGCCCCCAGCATTATCTTAGAAGAAATGTGCAATTACCAGTAGTTACTTTAACTTATGAAAAAAAAACCACAGAAGAACAAATAAATATTAGAAATTATTCATATTTTCTACTCAATCAAGTGCGAGTGGGTAAGTAATGTTTTGCTTTTGAGATACATTTACCCTCAAATTGTCCCATTTCCTTGTCTGACAAAATGCAGTTTGTTCCACCAGTAAACAAGTTTTTAAAAGTTTTATCCTGGGCACGTCAACCTGTACGCTTGGCGTCACATGCAGACCACGAACTGTTGGAGAGAAGTTCTTATGAGGATGCTCTGTTACCAGGCCAGCTCTAAGGCTGCGGGATCCCAAGCCTTGAAGGTCTGCTGAGGCCAATGTCACCAGGTTGATCTGACTTTCAGCTGCAAACCCAGCCCATCACCTCCACAATGATGCAAAGGGACTCCAGGAAGTTGCCACCAACTGCCCCCTGATCTGCTCCCCCAAATCCCCTGGTTATGCAGCTTGTGTCTCTAGCTCTCAGGCGTATTGAAGACCATTGGATGTATCTCAGAGGATCAGTCTTGACTACTGATCTCCTAGCTGAGGAGGCAAAATCTGTGGTCTAGTGCTTACAATACCTTTTCCATGCACACAGGTGCAGACTGGCTGTCTAGTCCACTTTGCCAAACTGAATGCTGATAAATGCACCTTAACCGAGTAATTGTTCTAGCTGGAAAAACTGTCATCACTGACAACATGAAATATCTTTAGGCATTGTAAAATACGTCTGGATCAAGGATACACATAACCCTAGACCCAGAAGTTCTGCAACTTGAAGTTTTAATGGAAAAACATGGAAAGGATGGTGGTAATGCAAATACAGGTGTAGATTATGTGAAAATGCTTGGGTCATGTACATAAGAAGTTACATGCCCATTTTTAACACCTTTTATTTATTCCAAAATGCTCCTGGAATGTTCTTCCAGCTTGCTTTTTTAGCCATACGTGTCTAATACTGAAACATTTAGTAAATGTATGTTTACTTGAAACTTTTAACATGGGTAGATGTTTCAGCTTTTAACTATCTAATGCTGTCCCTGCCCATACCTTGGCAAATCAAACAAAGAAATGCATTTCCATAGTAGAAGTAGAATTACCATAAAGTAAATATTATAATTTTGTTTAGTTAACTGTAAAATCACATATACAGACTATTATATTATTGCAGAACAGGCTAGTAATTAACTTTATTGAGCAGTCACTGGAAGGTACTGTATTTTGTCAATCTTTCCAATGTCCTTCCCTGCGATGTGATCGATTCTAAACCTTCTAATTTGTCTCTCAATTCTAAGTGTTTCAACACTATTCCTACAGCAAGTGATCAATGGAATTAGATAGGTACCTTTGAAAGCTCACGGAAGTTTATCCCGTTCACCTAAATTTAACATTGGTACTTACAGCTTTTGGGGGGAATGTGAATCTAATCAAATCAACTTTAATTTTAAAATCAAAATGATAAAGTAAAGCACTTTAGCCTTAGCAAAGCCAAGGATTTAATTCCCCAATGGCTATTTTCACTTAATGGTTCCTCTAGTAATAAAACAATTATTTTCTGAACAAAACCTAAGTGAAACATATTTAAATTAATCCTTTTTACTAAATACTGTGCTGGGCAATGACAGTGCACACCATCATGAAGGAAAAATATTTCTTTTGGCTGAAAATATCCAAAATCAAGCCAATTCTATCTAATATAAAAATCCTTTTCCATGCTAAATTCATAGCACAGTAGGTCTTTAGCTTAAATGGAATTACATGAGTGTGAAAATGATTTGGAGGAAGAAGAAAGAAGTATTACTATTGTATGCAAACATTCATACATACATCTAGGTACAGTTATACATACAGTAATGTATGTGTAAATATAACATCTATATACACAAATACATACATCTATACAGATACTTATTTTTTGTTGTTACAGCTGGAAAGGTTCACAGAGCCAGACAAATGTATGACCAATGGAATTTTTAGCAGCCAGTGATAATATTTCTTCAGATTATGAAACTTTCTTCAAATGCCTAAAAAATAGGAGTTTATCAAAGTTATTAAAACCTTAATGACAGAAGAGCACCTTCAAAAAATATCTGTGCCTTCACTGGTGAGTATTTACCACTTTCTGAGTAATGCAAAGCTTATCCGCTGGCAGACTCAACAATGTTCTCCAACAAAAAACAGAACCTTAAAGCACTTACAACTTTGTTATGAGCCTTTCTCCCCCTCTTAGCTGACTTGTAGGTGAAAATAACAGCAATCTATGACAATATGGACGGTGATAAATTTAATATACTGAGGTCTCTTTTACTTTTTCTATTTTAATCTGCATTTCTGAAGTAAGATCACAGAGGCTATATTACTAAAAAACCCACCAATATGTTTATATTCATAAGCAAATTTACTAACACATTCACTTTGCAATTTGGGTATATTACAAGCACTTTATTATTAAATTACAACCAGAGCTATAGATAATAAAAATGTTGATCTAAAAGAAAGATCTGTGTGAAAATGACTATTCTTTCACAAAGTGATATTTATAGTAAAAACAAAATGCAAATATTTGAGTCTCAGAGCCCTTGACCAAAATCAAGCTTTTCTTCCTGGCGGAATACACTTGTCATTTAACAGAGCTGAGGAGAAACCCATGAGAGATTAACATTTTCCCCTTCTAAATGTAAGATTTGATATCCATGCTAGTCAGACAGTAGTATTACTTTAAATTTGCAAGTAGAGATGCATAAGTTTACTGTAGTAAATCCTTCTAAAACATAAAGCACCATGATTCTTCTAAAATTAATCTCCTCTATAGAAAAAGCCATGATTAATTTGCGTTGCTTGATAGTATTTGAGTATGCCACGACAATCTTAAACACAGACTTCCCCAGGAAAAAGAGAATTTCAAGAGGACAAAAATGAATCATTTTTGCACAATTGCCTTATCCCATACAACTGCTAATTCCCCTTGCTACTTTTTTCCACTTGCTGTCTTTGAACAGACGGTACCAAAGCTGCCTGTTACTTACACCACAGCTGACTGTGGTCCCTCTGTCCCACAGTTTCTCCCTTACAGCCCAGAAGGCTCATCAAGGGGACAAGTAGTTGTGCATGCTGTATTTTTAAGGGATACAATGATAATTAGACAGCTGAATTCCTTTTGATGTGAGTTGACCTAAGCAGGGGAAGCACTTTTCTACACACCCTTTCCATCGTGGTTACATAGTCAGATTTAGCTTGGTGTTAGTCTGTTACCTGGTAAAAGTGTATGTGTGGTGTGGAAAGTAACTGCTGCTTTAGAATGTTTTCCTTTCAATTCAGAGACCTGTGTTTAGCGATATGGCATTAAGATCTGATGACTGGGGAGACACAAACGCCTTTCCGAGACACTAGTTCCACCACCAGTGAAGCCAAAGGCCTGCTGAAGAACACAATTTTTTGAAGTGCTCACGACCTAGTCCTGTTAAGTACAACTGACATAACCTCTCTCTCTTTCAGATCTCTCCAGCAGTAAAAGCAATTCAATACATAAGTTAGGCAGGATGACTAATTTTCTCCTAGGTTACTCCTTATCAAAAGGTAACTGTCCAGACTGTCATCAAACTGTTGCATTTCCATAGTATGATCCTGCAAATGCTCACAGCAGTAGGGCAACCCCATTGCCTTTGCTGTGGAATCCCTGCAGTCAACAAGTGCTTGTGGCTGTGGATTTTTGATTCAGAATACTCCTAAGATCAAGCAAATGAATAGTAAACCCTTCAGCTCTTGAAAAAGCTAGAATGTGTCAAACAGTGGGCAGAAGAGTATTGCTAGAAGGATGGGAACATTGCTGGAAAGAGGCAGACAAATCTGCCAGCCTCTCTGGTGCTCTTATTAGTTTTCACTTCAGATCTGCAAGCAGTGTCTCACTGAAAATGAATTTCTGCTTTGGAAGAGCAAACTGTAGCTTGACCCTGCTCTGTGTGAGGTCAACCACACTGCCAGCTTCAAATGCTGCTTTGCACTGCTCCAGCTGGAGGAACACCCAGCAGCAAAATGGAGCGTGGGGACACTGGTCTGTCCTCACCCACCCCACAGCTACCTGGCCGTGGGAGCAAGGGAGGACGAAGATGGACCGACTCACAGCAGGCAAGGCACCGAACGTGTAACTGAGCCGGAACGTGGCAAAGCGACACTGCTCCTTCAGCACTCCCACGTGCTGCTGAGACCTCTTCCTCCTTACAAAGAAGTGGACGCAAGAGCAATGCTGTGTGAGGCAGGCTAACAGAGTAAAGAGGAGATGCTTGTGTAGAAGCCCCTCTACAGAGATTGGAGTACTTCTGGGGGTGTTTTGACCTACCTTAAGATAAAGAGATAAAGAGATAATACACTCTGGAGATGCATTTCCCTCTCTCTCTCCACAGCACCTCTAGGTGACTGATCCGGAACATTTGTCTGACTAAAATGGCTTATGTGAGATGAGAGAAACCCCACCTTTGCTGTTGAGTCAGTCCGGTGTTTTCAATGTTTGTTCACCACCTTTATTCTCAGATTGTCATGTAAAAGAATTCCATGGCATATTTTAGTATTATTTATTTCTTATTGATTCATATGCCATGGGAGAGTATGACTGAGGTTTATTGCTCCCAGTAGCAGCAGCAGACATTAAAATGATAATATATAAATTTTTTGAAGACAAGGAAAAGTTGTGGACAGCAAGCTATTTAAAATATTTCAGGAGACAATAATTCTCCTACAGAACCTTGTAACGGCCATAATTACAAGTCATAGATTAGGATTTAAGAAAACTACTCTGCACTTCCCAACCCCTGAGAATGGAAAATTATTTTCCCTTCCAGATTTGTACTAGTTATTAGAGGAAGATAAGAAAATATGATAGCAAAGTAAACATAATGAAATCTCAGGTTGCAAGGAAAAGTAAAAATGAACAGATTCTTTAGCAAAGATGTCAGCTTTTTCTCACAGGAAAAATAGTTTAGGATATAAAATACAACCTGAGCACTAGGGAAACTGGTGTAACATTTCCTGTTCTGGCAGAGACATTCTGATTGACCCTGGAGAAGTCTGTTGCATACAGTTGCCCACTGTCACAACCTTTGGCATTTTATTAAAACACAAAGTTTTTCAGTCTAGCCCATTATTTGAGAATTTAACAATTTATTTTAAAAAATAAAGTAGTTAATCAACTTTCAGGTTGCTCTTATCTGTTCTTAACTTGTTGATTTTCAAACCACTTTCGTTATTCTTATTCTTAAGTAATAAAATTAACAAATTTAACCTTTTTAAGTATTATCTTTGTGAGAGGGTAACGATTTTTGTTTTCTGCTTATTTCCTCCATTATCTTCCTTATTATAGATTAAAGTTATAAGGCAAGGGAGACATACGCATATACAAGCACCACGGAAGTCAGTCGGAGTCCTTTTGTGTGTGAGAAGTTAAACAAGCACATGTGTTTGCAAAGACCGAAACTTTAAAGCACACGTTTGTCAAAATTCCTTGTAGCAGAGTGGAGGTAATGCAGAAGTGCAAGATTCCTACCAGCAGACCTTCACAACATGCCTCGCAAATTAAGAAAACAGAGCATTGCACTTTCAGTGTCAAGCATTTTTTCCTTGCAGCTGGCAGCAAACAGAACCTGTCGCTATTTGGCTTTGCTCATTAAAAAGGAAAGTATCTAGTAACATCAGTATTTACTGCTGGCCAGTGAATAACACACCACCATGAAAACAGAGCACCTGGCCACCTTCACTCACATTAGATGAGACATGCTCCCCTGAGTCATGCTCCAAGGATCGGTTAGTGTTTGCTTGGACAGGCATTCCCAAAATGGCAAGATCTTTCTGCTGACCTTTTAACTGACTTGACATAGTTTTTCTTCCACATGGCTCCTGGCTTAAATTGTTTGTTTGGTCAGTTCTGTCATGCTTTAACCTTCAGGATTATTTTACCTCACTATATACATCTCATCAGGCTTTTGCCTGCCAGTAATAGATTTGAGCTGGAGAGCAGATTTAGAGGGCTTTACCTCTTTTCCACAAATTCCCTGCCCCTGCTCTGTTTTGCCTCACTCTTTGACCCTACACAGTAGTTTAACACTCGAGAGGGTGGTCTATCAGGTGTATGCTCCTCCTTGTTCACAGTCCTCCTTTTCCTCGGGCCTTAGGACCTCCAGTCACATGAGGACTCCGTCAGTCCCTCTGCAGTATTGAATACTAGGGGCAAGAGAAATGACACTGAACAGCAGTCCATCCCCTTTGTAATATTTAGCGTTTCTTCCTTCATCTTCTCCTTACCTGTTTAGATTTCAAACTCTGTGGCTCTGAAGTTTTGTCTACTGAAAATCACCTAATGCATTTGTCATATTAGTAGGGAATAAATCAAACCATTGCATTTGTAATCAAAAGGATTGCTGAATAACTTTCTGGAGATTTTGATAAAGCAGGAATATATGCTTTCCAACACTCCATGGACTTCACTGAACTGACAGAACATGTGTTTTGGTTTTGTGGCTATCATATCTAGGGGAAGAATAAGCACGACATTTCCCCTGGCACCTTATGTCAGAGCTAATGAGTCACCAGAAACAGTAACTCTCTTAATGTTGGAAGAAAAATATTTAGTTACAGTGGTAACTATGTTATGGGTGTTGTCTCTGTTAGGCCCAGATATCTTGCATACTCTTGATGACAGGTATGACTCAAGTTAATTTCGCCAGCAAGAGGTCAGAGATGACTATCCAATGGGCTGATATCCACTAGCCTCAGTGTGTTACTCTCAACCCCTTGTTGTCCCAGTCTTGTCAATAGTGATAGCCTGGACTCGTTATCTGCCAGCCATTCCAACAGCAGGTCTTCACTCATCTGCACGGCTCTTGGATTTTCTCCTAAAACTGAGTCAGAGGACATTTGTCCCGTCTTCCTTGGAGTATTCCTTCAGGAAAGCATCAGCTAAAGATTATCCAAACTTCCATGTAATTAATATTCATATACAAAGAAGTAAATGCATGCGCAAAATCCTGTTTCTACTGAAATCAGTGGAAAAAGCCCACAGATCCATGTCACGTGTTGGAGGGGAGATGGACAGTCAATTCGTTGTTTACCAGCCATGTGAATGCCCCATCTCCCTGGGCAGCCCTGGCCCCCAGGGCGTGATGGAGAGCGTGGCGCAGAGACAGTGGCAGCGTGGACCCCGGTGCCTCTGCACAGAGCCAGCGCTGCTGAGCCGCAGCAGCCTCTGCTGTCCCACAGCCATCTCCACTGCTCTGCGAGAACCGAGCAGTGCTGGTGCAGCAGCAAAATAGGCCTTGAGCATCTCTGTGTCCACCTATCCTCTCATCACCTGTTTCCATCTAAGGCGAAATGCTTTGCAGGGTAAGGGACGTACCTCCTGTGTAGGTGGGCAGGCAATGGGGACGGGGTCCCAGAAAGCACCCTTTTGCTGTGGTGCTTCTTCTGTCCCTGTTCAGCATCCTGCAAGCTACTATGCAGTCCAAGGGCAGGGTCCTGGAGATAGTCTTGCAGATACAGCTCCTCCTTGAGCAAACTGCTAGTGTTAACCGCATCATGCCCTCTTGGTCTTTCCTTAATTTCTGACTTTTCATTTTTACAGGAATGTGTTCACCTCTTTCTCTCTCCCACGGACTTTGACACGGTAAAGATTCTCCGTGCCACTTGAAAACAGTGAAAATGGACTCCATCCACTTAACTCCCATGGTTTCTGAGTTTATGTAATACTTCATCACCACACTTACAGGACTGAAATTAGCCAGCAGTTATTGTTTGCATTATTACAGGCAGCCCACAGCTAGGGAGTCAGTCTGTGGTAGCCAAAGTATGCACTTTGCCACCAATCACAGGTGGTGACAATACAGTGTACACTTCACTGCCTGCTGTCATCACTCTCAACAAGACATTTCAGTGGTGTTGAGCTTTGAAATCAGATTTCAAGGCGACAAGAGCCCTCAGGATTGTGGAATTTAAAGTTGGTCTTTATCTTCAAAGCAGCCTGCGCAGTTAACGTGCCATATTTTTGTTTATGCTGGTGCTACATCTGTAATCCTTAAGATTTGCCAAACTGATCGCAGGGTAGCCACAGGGGAAGGGAAGAGGAAAGAGAATAGAGAGATTTAATCAGGGCTATATTCCCAATATGTTGTCTATTAAAAACAAGCTTGCCTTCACTACTTGAGGACTGCAACACGGCAGAGATCTGTCTAGTGCTCTTGTGGCACTGACATGTTGAAAGCCACATCACAGGCACGTCAGTTCCCCCTCTCCACAGGGGAGCGGGTTCTTCCTTCAAATATCCTCTCCTGTTTTTCTTTGTGTTGTTTTTGAAAGCTTTCACCTCTTCTGTTGCTATTTTCAAAGGGTGGGAGGAAAGATAAGGTTACAAGGCAGTGTGGGCATGCTTATGTTCCGGTCCCTGGTGAATGTGCAATGGGACACAGAAAACCAAGGCAAGGAAAGGGAAGGGAGAAGCCAGGACCAGGTGGATACACGGTTTTGGAATTCATCTCTGCTTACACTCAGGAGAATTCACACCTATAACTCAATCACACAACAGCTGTGAAATAAATGTTTGGTGAGAACCTTGTGCAGGAAGTAACTGCCTCAGAGGGACATTCTAGTTCCTTATAGGTGCGCTTGTGAAGCACATTTACATTTGCTTTGTACAGTACATTATGTCCTCCATGGGAACCTGGCCCAGTGAGGCCCAGTGATCCTCAGGGGCAGCCCAGGTTTGCAGTGTCAGCATCCTCACTGGCTCGTGCTCTCTCCAGCGGTGACATCTAGTCTGGATGTCTCTGTCAGATATCTGTACAACTTAGAGAAAACCACAGGCTCAGATACTGAAAGAAGAGTTTGGCGGGGGGGAAAGTCATTGAAACTTTGTTTTAAACTTCAACATCTTATTTTTGCCCAGGGTAAAAAAAAAGTGAGAAGAAATCAATTAACTTTTTGATGACATCTTTGACAACCTAATCTGGAATAGCCTGGAGTGTAATAAGGCATTTTATTAAATTCTTTTCTACCTTTTCTGCAGTCTTTGATGGGACAGAGCAGTAGAGCTGAACTCAGGGTGCTCAGGTGTGCTCCTGACAGCCCATTCTGCCCTCTGCGGTTGTAAAGCCTCAGTCAACGAGCATGTCTTCAAGAGATTTCACTGCCAGTGCATTTCACCTACACACCATTGAGGACAGAGGGATTTCTCTATTAGCAGCAGTAGTACATATTAAACTTTAAAAACAAATGAATGTCTACATTTCTTTGGGAAGTTAGCCAGGAGACATTCAAGTGAAGTGAAGATCCTGAGCTGTTAGTGACGCAGCAAGACAGAAGAAGGTAGTCAGCAGTTGCGAAAAGTTTTACTGGGGAAAATGTGTAAAAATCCCCTTTATCTGAAAGTGGCAAAAAGCCTCAGCACTTTGGCAATGATACTGAACACAGAGCAGCACAGCGCTGTCCTTTACTTATCTCTGATTCTAATTCAGTCATTTCATTTACTGTGTATTTGTGTACTGTGCATTTTTATGGGGATCTGGAGGATTTAACTGTTACTGGTTTGGCTGCTTGCACTTAGTGTCATGCAGCAGCACCTCACACATGGGAATAATTTTAGATATGCTTTTTTTATACAAGTGGATATAGCTTTTCTGTTTGCTTTGTTATAATCTGGTTTAACTCTGACATACCAAGATAACTGGTGCTCAAAGAAGAGGTCAATGCCTCTGCTCCCTACAAGCAGAGGCTGTGCTCTGTGGTGGCCACTGGGGCAACTGTTTTGCCTTCAGGCATCAGACAGCAGCTTAAGGTCTATCTTCAGCCTTCCTCCCTGAGATGCCTTGATGCACCACAAGTTCATTGAATGATTTGCCCTAAACAGAAGAGAGAGAAAGTCCCATGCCAGCAGTGTCTCCAGTGACCTGGTCATTCAGAGCACATTTAAATGGCTTTGGGTAACACAGAACTGGCTCGTTACGGTTTCCAGACTCAGCATTAGGCCATGCCTTCAGCTTATGATCCGCATCCTCTCATTTAATGTCAAATTGTACCTGCTTTTCTTTTGCCCCTTTGGCTTAGTGAGCAAAACAACCTTACGCCCCGGCAGCAGCTCATCTGTAGTGCCCTGTTCTGCAGTGGTCGCAGCCAGCACTTCCTTGTAAGTGACTCTGGAGTGAAGGGAAAACAGTGACATAAAAACCAAAGTGCCAGTATTAAAACATTAAAGAGGTATTTTCACACAGTCTCAGGTTTGGCTAGTGATATAAATAGCAGCAGAGTTAGGCCAGTACCGAGTGAAAATGAAACTCAGACTTCACCAAGCTGATCAGAAAAAAGAGGCCATTCTCCCTTCCCACATGCGATGCTAACTGGGTTCTGTGTGCAGCAGTCTCTGGCCACTGATAGCCCCATCAGCGACCTCCAGACTCCGTCCCCCCTTCACAGTCTTGCTGGGTCCTCTGGTGTCTGCACTTCTGCAGAGAATCTCTCTGAGAAGTCCCCCCCAAAAATCTGGGATGAGTAGGCTAAGTCCCATGCTTGGAGAGCTGATGGACCTCAAACATTGATCTCTGATTTTTTTAAGGAATGTCAAGGTAGGCTTTAAATTCCTGTGAATGGATTTGACCTCACTGAAGTCAGGAGGATTTTGACTTTAATGGGAGGTGAATTTTGTAGAGTAAAAGTTCAGTATCTGCCCGTACCCAACATCTCCTTGGAAAAACATTGCCCTGAGATAGGAAGCAGCATGTAAATCTGCAGGAGAAAATGATTTCTTTGGGAAGAAACAGAGCAGGAGTAAGAAATTGCAATAATTAATGGAAATGCCACATGACCTTTAATGATAAATTTCCCTGGAGGATTTTGTTTCAAAAAGGCAGGCCTCACCTGTGAGAAGCACACAGGTACTCTCTGGTTAAATAGGAAATGGTTCATAGGAATCCCTCAGCAAAATGCAGCAGTACAGATGCTCCTGAAGCTGCTACATCTGCTTCTTTGAAAAACACTTCTTCCACATCCTCTGCTACGGTGCCAATGAGCACTCTTGGGAGATGGATGAAAGCACACTCCACATTTTCACATGCCAAAGTGGGAATAATGATTCACTAATTAATCCCTCCTTAACAAAACAACAAAATTACTTGAAGAAAAAAGAACAACAGTAAACACTATTAGACTTTTCTGCAACACTAGAGAAAAATGGGAACCGTTCTGAAATTAGGTACGTGTGTGCAGGGGGAACAACATCCTGCGGCATTACTGGAGATACTCAGGAGATGATCCTTTCTTTCATTGGGATTTGTCTAGCGCATGTAATCTATTACAGAAAAAAAAAAAAAGAAGCGAACACAAACATTTTCTTTTTAACAATGTGTTTATGTTTATCCCATTTAAAAAAATTGCTCAAGACTTACATTATCAGCAAGAAAATATGACCTTTATAATTCTTCTTGGGTCAATGATGACGATCAGCAAAATGAGTCTTGGTTGCGCAAATTAAGGGCCTGGAGGCACTTTTAACTTACTGCGTCAAGTTTCTCTTCAGACTTCAAAGCAGAATACATGCAACAAAACTGTTTGTGTCAGTGCTTCATTTTTAGTATTCATTTTTTGTCCTGGTTTTACTGGCTGATTTCCAAAGCGTGGGACAACATCTTGGAGCCTAAACACAAACTGCAGAAAGCAAGCCATGCAACCATCGCTTGTTTTGGTGCAATAATAATGAATTCTGTCTAGGGAAAAGAAAAGGAGAGTCTACTCGTAGCAGCGTTGCACTGTATCCTGCACTGAAGGAACAAAACAGTCATCCATCTTATTCCAACATATATAATTTATAGTATGTTTACGCTTTTTCTTTGCTGACAGTTTTAATAAGCAGTTGCCCTACAGTCTTAAATCCAAAAAATACTACGGCTGTGGGCTTAAGTTTAACCCCTTCCCTCCAGCTTTTCTGCAACAGTGTGTTTTGGGAGAGGGGCACCGCTTGAGATATTCCTGTCCATCATGCTGTTGTTGATATCCCTACATGATGACAAAGAAACCACCCACCATCTAAGGCCTCTCGGCACACAAAAATTACTGGCCTGTCCGTCCGTCCAGCAGAGAGGGCTGACAAGACATACTACACTCAAATGTAAAACACATGGCTGCAAAACACTTAGTTTCCTGGCAATAATTAAGAAAGCTACTTGGCAGGTTGGCAGCCACATAAAACAACTGTTAGTCAGCTTTAAATTTATTACTTTCCCAGCTTATTGAAATGAAACCCATATTATAAACGTATGTATGAAATGAGGCCTCAGATGAAGAAATGACAGGCACATAAAGTCAAGGCAGAAGTAAATTGTCTCAGGAGACCTTTAAAAAGTCTCTGTGTCCTCAGGCAAGCAGAGCAAAGTACACCTTCTGGAGTGAGCCACCTGAAAGCTCACCTGCCTCTCCTGGCTGACTGCTGTTGAGCATCCAAAAAACCAAAAGCGTCAGAACACTCGCTAAGTTTGATGCAGAGAAATAAAATGGAGAAAAGATAATCGCCTTTAAGTTAGCTTTCACCTTTACAATTATCTAGGGAGGGTCACCTTACACAGGATATGTGTATGGTGGCAACTTTATTAAGCCCATCGCAAGTACGGTAAATGAAATAAACCAATTGCTGGCTGCTTTCTGCTCTCCCTGTGCCATTTGGCCTGGCCAGTGTGGCAGTCCAGCCCAGGGTAACTGTCCTCGCAATCCCCCTGATCGTAACCCCTTCCCTGTGCTGATCAACAGACATTGGGTTTATCACCCCAGAGACTCTGTTTTTTTGCTGGCCCAAACAGCTCAGACTCTTCCCATCCCTCTTCATAAGCCAAGCTCTCCATTTCCAAGTTTGTCTTAGCAAAGCCTGATCCAGTTTGGCTTCATCTTTGTGAACTTCTGGGGAAAAACACAGGCTGCCAGGGGAGGGGACAGGGGCTCCTCCTGTGTCTTGCATAAGCTCATGGCTCCTCTGCACCCCAGAACCACAGGGCATCCCCCGGCCTCAAATGTAGCAGGAGAAACCAAACTCCTCTGGGTGTCTGGGTAGTGGATCCAACCACAGTGCAACATCGTTATGTTCCTTTTTTTCCTGCTGGAAAGCAATAGGAATTTACGATTATCTAGCGCCTGTTTTTAAGGGTCCTGAAATGATTTCAAAATTTAGATCCAAATCCCGTAAACACTTTGCCATATGACTGACTTGACTCGCATGAAGCAACACTTGCCGGCTCTTTGAGGTTTCTCATAAATGAAAGCTGTACATGTGCTAAAGTGTTTGCAGAATCAGCTCCTTGGAGCTAAATTCTCATTTTGAATAGTTGCACTGCTCTTCCTGCAGACGCTGGTCTCTCGGGGACATTCAGGTTTCCTCTGGGTGGAAGAGCTCTGGGTGTTTGTGCTGCAGTGAGCTGATGCTGTGCTGTTTGCTGCTCTGAGCCCTTCCCTCTGCCCTGCTGACAGGATCAGAGCAAATCTGCCTGCGCTAGACTGGCTTTCCTGGTGCGTAACTCTTTCCAAGGGATTCACTGAGCTGATATTACCTTAAGGGTACTGAAATACAAGATAATTTACTATCCAGAAACTACATTAAGAAACCGATCATCTGTTTGCAAGTTCTTGACAAACTTCTCAATGGAGTATGTTGCAAGTGATTTATTCAGAACTTCATGCATGTTCCTGGGAATGACACTCTGAATTACTCCTGAACAGCTAGTGCCTATGGCTTCGTACAGCCAAGAAGCCATACAATCATCATGCATGCTCAGTTAATTTTGCTACTGGACTGAGAAGGGGCTATTTTCAGTAAGTACTTACAAAAAAATCCACACCTATGTTGGAATATAAATGAAACCTTCATACACTTTGGTAAAAATGAAATGTATCAAAATGCTAGTTTTCAGTTTGAAAACTCAGATTTTGAAACTAATTATTTAAATGTCTTTGTCTGGTCATGACCATAAGGTCCATCCTAGATAATGGGAAATCAACAGCTTTATCAAAACCAGTATGTGTCTGTGGAATGTCTTCACATCAGTGAGATGCAGCATTTAAAAGAGAAATAGTTCCATGAATCTCCTTATGCGATCATTTCCAAATAGTGAAGCCAAAAATGCACCAATTGTTAAAGCAGAAAACAATGAGCAAATCAGCATTACAGAAACATATAGCAAACATTTTGTCCCTAACAATTTGTCACTGTCTTTTGTAGTTAGTGCTATTACAGTATCCCAGACAGAAGCATTTTCACAGAGGTAGTGAGCGGTTTGAACCTAAGAGTTTTTCATCGCACAGACTGAAAAATAGCAAAATAGACACCCAAAGCCCAAGCCACATTGTTACCGTTCTACTAAAACATTACAAAAACATGTGTTCGCACTGACGACGTGAGCACCTACATACAGGGTAAGCACAGCGTCTCAAGGAAGGAGGGCAATAGTGTCTCCACATGAAGAGGACATACCTCAGCAGTCAGCTGCTAGATCGAAAGAAGTAGATGAAGGAACAGCAGGGAACAGATGGATATGTAGGGACCTGAAAGTAAGAAGGCTGAGCATTAAAGGGAGCAAATGGAAAACTATAGGGCAGGGGAAAAGGCAGAGATGAAAGGGGAGCATAACGAAAGAGACAGGAGAGGAAGTAATTTTATCGGAAAGGAAGGAAAGAGAACGTAAAGTAAGAAGAGAGTGGAAAGGGAAGGGAAGAAGCAAAAAAATTAAGCTCAAAGTTAGGGTGTAAAAAGGAACAGCAGAATAGAAGAATCATTTGAGAGAAAAAAACAGATAAGGGAAAAAAATAGCAAAAGGGAGTTGTAAATTTATGTGCTTTTTTTTTTTTCCCCAAGGAAGCTTAATTCCAGGATGTTACAGTAAATAAAAAATACACAAGTATTTTCTAGGATGCGTGTAGATACACTTCTGTATACATAGATACATTTACACCCAAATGGACACTTTGAGCAGCCTATAAAACCATACCACAATCCCCTCAGAAAAACCACAACTGTAAACTGTGCACATGCACACATGGTTGCGGTAAATGCAGAGCAGTTGTGATAGACGTTTCTCGGCTGCTTAAAAGATATTGCCCAGACGGCTTTCATCCCTTCTGGTAGGCCTGCTACGGCAGTGGGGAGAAGCACAAGGAAGAGGCCAAGAAAGTCCGGAGAGGAAAAGTTTGCCCAGAGGCCTTCGTATTGGTGTAGGGAGGAGAGAGCAAAAATAGTCCTGGAATAAGTATTAGATAATCTAGCTACCTGGAAAGAGAAATGAAATGAGGCCGAAGAAGGAACAGAGAAACTTTTGGATGTATAACAAAAACTGCGTTATATGCAAAGAAACAGGGGGAAAGACTGCTGATAAATCTTTCAGGAAGACATGGGTTTATGTCAGTACATAGACCCATACATTTAGGTGAAACTGTAATAAAAAGCGTCCCCCCCCAGCAATCCACAATGGAAACAAACAGAAGAGGAGACAAATAAGGAAAATCAAAGCAGTACAAGACCAGACCAGCTTCTCCACTGCTTTTTCTCAGATAGCTGAAGCACAAGACAGTTTGTGGATATAAGGACTGCACTTCTGTTGCAATTCCCTGCTCTGATTTGTGAAGATTATTTGCAGTTTTAGCACTTAGGCATGAAATTTCCCAGTCTCCCTCCCTCCACCCATGAAATAAAAAGTTACATCTTTCTGATGAAAGGTGTTGAGGTGAAGCTGAAAAAAAAACCATACCCCTAAGTTATTTCAATTAAAAACCACTGGGAAATAATACCCAGTACGTATATTTCCTTGAAAATATTTGTTCTGCAATACGGAAATAACCAACTATCACTAAAATAAAATTTTTCATGTTTTTCCCATTTCTAATTACTAAGTCTTGTGCTTATGTGTGCTCCCAAGTCATGGTTTTAGTTTTAAAAAAACTCCAAACCAACTGTCCAATCTAGGAAACAATTTTGGAGGTTTTTGTGAACTTTAGGGATGCTTTTTTTGCTAAAACACCTTT
Organism: Opisthocomus hoazin; assembly: GCF_030867145.1. Classification (NCBI taxonomy): domain Eukaryota; kingdom Metazoa; phylum Chordata; class Aves; order Opisthocomiformes; family Opisthocomidae; genus Opisthocomus; species Opisthocomus hoazin. The sequence continues at coordinate 91,567,020 of NC_134415.1, forward strand.
GTTCAGAGGGAATCGAGCTCTAAATCCTCCCTGCCTCCTGAAATTTCCAAAATCCCCTATCTGATATAGAGTCAGAGTTTGTTTTCTGGCAATTTTCCAGTTGCCAACTGAAGTTCCAGTCACCGATGGCATTTTCTTAAAATATGTCAAGGGCAGAAGTTTTATTATGTAATGTACACACAGGCTACTAAAAATTTGCAGCAAGGCAAGTCATTTCTAATGAACTTTTTTCACTTGTGAATTATCTGCAGACAGACTGACTTTTTTTTTTTCCTAATCTGATTTATTATTTGCAGTTTGTTTCCAATTTTCACTGGTCATTTTTGACCTGCACTTCTTCCCCCCCCCGCCCCCATATTGTTTTGTTATGAAATTCTGAAAATAAAAATTTGACATGGGACCTTTCAGCTGGATGCTTGGTTTGTTTTTTGTGACCTGATTGGATGAGGAAGAATTTCTAGTTTTCTATTTCTGGTGGGCATACCCTCAATGTAAGTTAGGCACTAGCTTTCTATATTCCATAAAGTTTGGTTTCATCTAAGAAAAGACAAAAAGCACCACACTGGCCGAATCAAAACCTCTCCTCAGGTTAAAAAAATAGTTTGTGCTTTGTTACAGATACAGACACATTTTTCCTAAATCGTCAGAAATTGGCCAACGAGCAAAGGACTCCTTTTTCCCTTGGAAGAGTGAGGGGAGATGGGGTCTGCTCAAACCAATAGAGGCTGACATTTGCTGTATTTAATCACAGCTCTTGGGGACAGAAGTCAGCTGAGAAGCTGTGGAAAGATCCCGTTTGCTTTAGCAGAGTTTCAGCATCGCCTGTAAAGACGGCCTGTAAAACTACTCCGGCTTCATTGGATGTTCACATTTTTTGTTGCACTGCCGACGGTGAGAGCAGAGGGTATGGGAATGGCGAGTTTCCACTTTGCTGGGAGCGGGGGGGAGCGCCTGCCTTTGCAGGGGTCCGTCACGGCATATGAACCAGTGCCGGGGGCACAGGAGGGCTGCGGGGCGGTCGTCGGCGAGGCAGAGACCACGAACAGGGTCCAGTGCTCCTGGACGTCGAGGAAATGTTTAATGTCGAGGCATGTTTTATGTCAATCAAACACATAAACCACTGTTACTGTTACCAGCACTGCATAAGCCCATAAAGATGCACTTTTAAACCTTTAAAAGTAAGGTACCGTAATTACATCTAATAGAACTCTCCGGGTCCCAGGAGTGCCTTTCCTGCTTTTAAGATACCCAAGGTGGATGAGGTAAAGGAGAAAAAAAGCCTTCCTTAAAGCTCTGAGGGCTGAAAAATGCAAACGCTGTCCAATTCTGCGCGCAAGATCTCTCAAGCCTTGATTTATTGGCTTTAATAACTGTGGGATCTCTCTCCGCTTTTTGGCTTGAGAAATTGAAGCCGTGAGGTTGCGAGAATGTCTTTCTTCCAGAATAATCTGCTCTAGTGCCAGTCATTGGGGAAAGCCAGCAGGCTTTCTTTATTTGAGCTGCATGATGCTCTCTTTAAACTTGTTTTAAATCTAACTTCATCCTAAAGCAGCCTCCTTTCACAAAAAAAAAAAAAAAAGGCCTCTTCTGGGAAGCAAAAGGCTTGACTTTGCCTTACAAAGAGGTGTGAGCCACTCCGCCGTGGTTAACGGCGCATAATGACTTTATGACGCAGCCACGCTGCTTTGTGAGCAAAGACGGCCGAGCTCCAGGCTGCCGTGCTCACTTTTCCAGAGGAACTTCAGGAAAAGTCACCTTGCTGGCTTTCTGCTGGAAATAACAACGGCTCCTGTCAGAGGAATAAGTGAAAAAAGGAATTAACCATCTGAAAGTCAGAGACACGTGCAAGCCCTGGATTAAAATCTCATTGCCAAAGCTGTTACTGTCCACTGCCTTTGATTATCCCCCCGCCCCAGCCGGCACTGCTGCCTTTGAGGCAGAAGCCCCTGAGTTCCTCCTTGACCACAGGGCACCCGGAGGTGGCTGCAGCCTGGCGAGGACGGAGGGACAGAGGGCTGTGCCCTGCAGCATCTCCCCCCATCTTACGTCCATCTACTGCCGCACGTCCCGAGCACGGGAGCGTCTCCAGCCACCTGCGAGGTGCAGGGCTGCCGGTGCGGCACACTGGAGCGCAGTGGCCGTCCACCCCTCGCCCGCTGGGGTTTGGCAGGATTTCTTGTCTGCTGGGGTTTGTTTCCAGCCAGACCTGCAAAATCCCTCTTTGGGTTTCTGCATTGGCGGTGAAGGGATTTGGAGACGGTGTCAGAAGTGCAGGCAGTGAAAAGCTGACAGTGCAGTATAGTGAAATCACTGGCGAAACAGGATTTATCTCCAGGTATATTTTCAAACTGAAAAACGCCTCAGAGGTCAGAGTAGCCCTTTTTGAAATTCCCTATCAAGTGTTACTGGCAGAGGCCCATGGAGCAGCTCCACAGCCTGCACGAAGCTTTCCACTGTCTTCTCCAGTGTAGGCAATTAACATTGGTTGGGAATTTTTCAACAAAACTCTCCTTCATTACAAAATACTAGTTTGATGGCCCCTGTATCTTCATGAAAAGAAAGGTTTCTGAGGTCTGACATGAAAATTCCCAGCAAATCAAGACAGCACGTCCCAAAACAACTTGATATTCAGGCACTCCAACCTGAACTGGATCTTGCTGAACCTGGAAACTGTATTTTTCATATTACAGGTGAATTTCCAAACACCAGGCTGTTGTAAGACAGATGTTGGTTTCTTTTTTATGAGAAAACATTGCCGGTGGGTCTGAGCGGTGCACTCATTACGATTCAATAAACCTGGGGCTTCACAAACGGGAAAACTTTCCTACATGGTTCTCTAATGAACAGCTTGAAAAACAGTCATTAAAAAACATCAGGTCTAATTCGCATATCTTGTGTGTGCAACTGTTTATTTATACATATGAATATCTGTTAATAAGGGAGAGGAGGAATGAATCCTGGTCTAACTGTACATTTTTTTAGGAGCAGTGAATTGAATGAAAAGAAAAAGCCAGGAAATTCCAAGCCGAGGTTCCCAGCTGACAGTATATCTGTCACTTGTGTCTTGATATGCTTTTTATTTCCCACGACGGCAAGAATTTCCATTTATGAGGATTCGCTTTAACTTTGAATTTCCTGATTTTTGTCAGGACGTGGAACAGTTTTAAAGTTATAAGCATAACGAGCAGTTTTAATCTCTTGGTAGGTTATTGGACACTAGCCCAACAGTATTTTAAGCGCCCCTACACCTTTCCAAGTTAGTCATTTCAGGGTTCAAGCACAACTAGACTTTTCTGAGCTAGCACTAACGCTTTTGGAGCTGAGAGCGGGGCACACAGTGCATCTTCTTTTCCCTGCGGGAGGGCTCCTCTCTGCCTGCCGGCCGGGTTTCCCTGGCCTCTGGCTGCTCCAGATTCTCCGGGTTTATTTGCAGTGTGTGGTAATCTAAATTCCTCATGAACACCTTCCATCACTCGCTTGCTGATCCGTGTCCTGTTCTTTTGGCTGAATTACATTTTAAAGTCCCTCCTGGCTTCCCTCGGTCGGGTCTGACGCTGGCTGCTATGAAATGACCCTTGTCCTGAATGACTATCACTCATGTTTGCCCTAAAAAAATACAATGTACCTATAGTGTTAAAGCAAATAAGCCACATGTCATGTTAGCAAATACTTGCAGTTAAAGACCAGTAGACCAGAAAGGGCCCACCTCGTATTGTCTTATGATTCATATTTAAATATTTCTCCCCTCGGAGGTGGGAACTCAGTCGGGTACGATCTGTGTGGCCCTTTCCCACCAGTCCTGAGTGACCAATAATTAATTTATGCTGAATGTAATTACTCCCTTGTTAACAGTAGTTTTTCTGCACTTTCTCTCGGTTGGCTCTGGAGACGTACATGTTGAGTGTGATGTATGACTCCTGGCACAGAATGAAACCCTAGTCCTGTGAAAAGACATAGATAAAGTGAGGTTGCTCCATTACTCGCTAATGAATTTATAGGCTCACCGCTCTTATCTGAAGTACAGCAGAGAAAAATTCTTAAAGGCTATTAGTGTAGTCTTGGAATAAAGATATTGGGACTTGGGTTTAGCCATCCCTCTCTGTCCTGTCACTTCAATGGGCACTTCAGAAAAACAACAACAAAAAACGGTTTTAATCTGAAAGAAGGAGAGTGAGGCAGACAGCTGCTGTGGCCTGGGCTGCGTATTTGCCAAGGAACGCCAGGGCTGGAAAAGCAAGGAATAATGAAAACACTTCCCACGTGATGATTCATTAATGGCACACAGGCGTGCGCAAAGCTACACAGTACAGCAGGGGATGCATTACAGATACTGAGCTGCTGCAGCTATTGTGTTTCAAAGCGGTAGTCATGCTAATGTGCTGCTGGCAGGCAGACGTGAGCCTTTTTGGAAGACGCTGTAATAGCTTCCTAGAAATTAAAGACAGAAGGGGCTAGCAGATCATATACCCTGCCCTCCTAAATACCACAGGCTGCTAAGATTCATGCAAATACCTTATACCATGTCCAAAGCTGTCAGTTAAGGCAAACATTTCAACCTTAAAAAGCTGAGCTCAGTGTCAGCATCAGAAGAAATCCAGGGCCTGGTGCCTCCTGGATGAGAGCCCCTCGTGCTGGTGGGATATGAGGTAGGTTTAACAAGCTCAGGCAATCCTGCCAGATGAAATTCATTCCCCTGGCCACAGGGGTAGGTAGAAAACACCCAAAAGCTAGCAAGTCTGGTCTAGAAGGTGAAACCCTTCCTCAGCCCAAAGGTGAACATCCATCCCTGGGCTTGTGGGCAAGGCACATCAACAGCAGTGGGGCTCTGCACATCCATCAGTGAAGGGAATAATTCAGTGGAAGCCGGGTGGAGAGGGAGTTGGGAGCTCAGGAGTCAAACTGTTGAGAGAGAGGGGGAAAAAGTCCTTCCTGGCTCTACAACATGGAAAATCACTTGTTTTGGCACATCTGTGGGAAGTTTCTTGAAGGCAAATAAAAGAAATAGGTGTGTCAATAGCCTGCTAGCTGTTGTGCAGAAACCTGTATTTTAAACCATAGCGGGTAACAAAGACCCCATTGCAGTCTGCTGGGTAAAATTTAATTTATACCCATCAGCAGACCCTGGAGACCTAACCTGATACTGACACACACTGAACAGGGTCGGCAAACAGACCCCTAGGAAGACAATGGGGAGGGGTAGGTGACGAGGGCTGTTGGCTTCAATATAAAAGGCTGAAAATAGCAAATGTGAGAAAATATTCACAGCTGAAATAATCAAAGCAGCCACTAAGTTGTAATACAGGAGGCTACCGGGAAGGGCGTCACTCCAAGAGTGGCATTGCCACTTTCCTCTAGGAGGTATTTTGTCTAAGAAACTGAGCAAGAGCGAGAAGGCAACAGGTCAAACGGGGATTGTAGCACTGGTTTGCTTATCTCCACCAGTCTTGATAATACGGAGAAGTACGGTCAGAAGAGATGACGAAAGCCATTTTACCCTCCCATAGCTAGAAAAGCCACTACAACTGTATTTCAGACAGAGCGACCATGGAAGAGTCTTGCCGAATCTCAGAGGGTCTGACCACGTGGCGTGTGGGTCATGAGGGAGATCAAATCTGTGCTTTAGATGTGCTCTCCCTCTTTTTCCCTTTTTGCGGACTTCCTCCTGGTTTCCCTTGCAGAAAATAGGATCTGACTTATGCACGGCCCGGAGAAGTGGCAGGTTTTTGCAGGAGGCTGGTGGGGACGGAGGAGGTGGGTGGCCGGAGGTGTGAGCCAGGGTGTCCCGGCAGGGCTGGGAGCCACAGGGCTGGGAGCCTGCCTGGCAGGACGCAGCGGACTGCATTTCCCTTCCTTCCTCACGGCCCGGCTTAGTGTGCAGTGCTCCTGACCGCAGCCGCGGCTTTTTTCATGGAGAACAAAGCCCTTTTCATTTCTTTTTCTTTCTTTTTTTTCCTCGGATTTGGCTGTTGGAAAGGAGCTAGAAACTATTTGCACCAGGAAATACAGGCTGAAGAATGAATGTGTCAGCCCGAGTCCACTTGGCAGGGCTGCTTCAGCTGCAGAAGTGAGGCAGCAATATGTTAGGAGGCCTGCTAATTGTCAGTGAAGACAAAATGAATAGCTGTGGATTAATTGAGCAGTTCATCTATTGTTTTTCTAGAATAAAATGTCTTGTTTCTAGGAAAGAACCAGGGATTATGTTTCTGCTCAGGCACACATTTCTATTGGTCACGCATTCACTAGGTCTTCTCAGGCTACAAAAAAATAGTACCGAGATTTCCAGAAATATCCTTCACTGATGAATCATTACCAGTACAATGCCAAATCTCAGACTGGTCAGTTTGCTTTTGAAACTGTTGTCATTAAAAAGCACACAATTAAAAATGTTTCTCTAATGTAAAACATGAACAGGATAACGAGCTGGATTTTTTTAGCAGAAACAGAACTGACTTTACCTTTTGAAGGGAAAAGATTTGTAATGGACTGTCTCTGGTGAGAAAGGAATTACAAAGCATGTCCTGGAAGACAGTGGCAGACAGAAGTAAACCAGGGTAAAGTCCACCAGCTCGCCAAAGTCAGGTTTAAAATTTTATATGATCTTAAGCAGAGATCATAATGTGTCAGATTTAAGGCAAGGCAAATCCTACTTCACTGACGATGAAGGCTGCTGCCAGGCAAATTATATATGAAAGCAAAAACCCCAACATTTTTTGCAGACAACAACTACTGCACTGCCTGCTGCAAAAAGTCCTGGCATCAAGGTCGTGAAACAGAGTCAGCTATCTACAATATAGGCTTTGTCAAAAGAGAAACAGGATATATTTTAAACTATTTAATGCAGACAGCTTTCATTTCTTAATCATTATATTGTTTTATATTTGTAATACCACAGTTTCTGATGTGCAACGTCTTAGAGAGAAGAGATGAATCATTTGGGTAACATGGGAACTTCTTTGGCATTACTCAACATTTACATCTAAACTGAATATGTAGGGCTTTTTTAAGCACTAAATCTTACAAGAGGAAGGAAAAGAAAGAAGAGAAGTTCTCCTTTTCACACCGCACCAGATCTAGTTGAGACTGGATACATGGAATAAATACCAAGAGTGAAATTCTAGCCCCATTGAAGTTAATGGCAAAATTCCCATTGAATTCATCTGGGCCAGGATTTCACCCTTTGAGTATTTCCAGCTCAACCAGAAGCAGGAAATACTGGAAAGCTCTTGACAGAGCCTGTTCTCATAATATTTCCAGTCCAAATTTTCAGGCCTTGTTATTCAGCATTTTTTAGATCGCACAGTAAAATAAGAGCGGAGTTGAGAATATGTTGTGCTAGAAATACTTCGGAAGGTAAATGTAGAAATAGAGATGAGATTTAAATTAAAGGGAAAAAGGATGAATGAGGTGACTTCATGTAGAAAGTGATATAGTGAGTTTTGGGTTGACTTTATTAGTTCACTATTACCTAACAGAATGGCTGTAACATTCTGTGGAAATGACATACGAGCTGGTATACTACATTTATATAATTTTCACTGAACATAACTCCTCCACAATGTGGAAAATGAGTACACTGAAATCTTTAGCCCAAGTTGCGCTGTCATGCTGTAGCTGCACAGAACGCTGTCCCAGAGCTCTGCAGCGCTTCTGCTGCAAACTGCCTCAGGAAGGACAAAAGCTGCAGAGTACAGTAGTCTTTCATATAGAGGTAATTAAAAGGAAATACAACCTCTGTGGCCTGAAGGCTTTGGACAGGAAAGGGGGTCTCTCTGCCACCATCTGTTGGCAAATGGGGGAAAGAAAGTACGTTGAACGTCCTCATATGCAGAGACCTGCCTGGACTCCAGCAGCACAGATGCTCCTCAGAGCGAGAAGTTTTCTCCTTCCAGCTCCACAGAACCTCCTTCCTTCCACAGGAAGCTCTTTCCTGCTTCCACAAGCGTGACCTGGCAACACGGAGGCCTGTGTGTGCATGCACACCTATCCAGAACCGCTCCTGTGCATTCGGGAGGTTTGTGATACCCCGGTACAAACAATGTCTCAGGCCATCAGTGAAAGGAACAGGAAAAGAGCCTTGTTTTAAAGAGAAGAGTTGAAGGAAAGAGTCCCATAAAGTTGCTGTGCTTCTGCTGTGCCTCCCCAAGGGACCTCGTGCGGCCAGCATGTCTCCCCAGTGTCCCAGTACGAACCCAGTCTCCTCCTGCCATGGTGTTCCTGTTCAGCATGCCTCCTTCACACGGTTTTCCTAAAACCAGAGCTTGGGAATTGCCTGGTTTGGCTCAGGTTTTCATCTGTGTTCCTGTAGTCCACAGCTGCCCTGGAGGTGTGAGCACTGTTCTCATTTCCTTCTCGAAGGGACAGTGGCCACAGGATTTGCATTTCTCTTTCCCTTTCCCCTCCTCCCCTCACCCCAGGAACTTTTATTTCTGTGGGGAACTTGCCTTTTGGATGGGAACACAATCTCTAGCTAGCCCCAGGGCTATACATCACAGATGGACAGTCAATTCAATGCTCTTTGGAGGTGTCCATAATGCCCCTCGTATTTCCACTATTCTTCTATAAATAGAGTGCTCCCAAAATATCCATCTGCCAGATATGTTTCTCCTAATTAGCCACCAAACACAGGTAAAATCAGTACGCCTGGGTTAGTCCCAGGCAAACCTAGGAAGCGTTCCTTAGGCATGGGGATTTTGTCTGTCAGAGCCCACATCAGGATTTTGGCCTTCACTAGCCTCTGAGAGTAGCCACAGTGGACCTTACTGGGTGAGGAGGGGGCAGTGATGGGGAAGAATAGCTTGTCATTTGTTATGTTGCTTCTGCCCTGAGCCCAGTAACTGGTACACTTTCTAGAGTCCTGATTTAAAGATATCGAAAGTTGGGCTGTCTCCCACTTTACTCGGTAGGCCCTTTCTGATGAATAATCAGGAAAAAGCAATTTCTTTTTTCCAGTTTGTATTTGCTTGTCTTTCAAGCTTCCACCGATTTGTTCTGGCCATATCTGTCTTTGGTTTGTTAGTAAGTGGAGCCTAAGTAACCCACGGGTTCCTCCTGGTGAAGGTATTACCCAGTGTAATCAAGTGGCTTCTCAGTCTTCTTCTTGATAACTTAAACAGATTGAATTCTTTAAGTGCTTCTGTGTAGGACATTTTCTCCAGTCTCTGAATCATTTTTACGGCTCTCTTCTGCACCTTCTCCAGTTTTTCAATATCCTTTTTTATAATGCAAACATCAGAAGCCCATACAGCGCTGCAGCATCTGATTAAGAGGCTGTAGATAAGTTTCTTGGTCTGTTTTCTGAAGTTGACACTGGGTTCCCTTTTACCTCGAGTAAAATCTTTACCATTCCCCTCACAGACAGGAGGCTGGTCTGCCCGCTCTGCCGCAGGCAAAGGCCAACGTGCCCTGCCTGCAGTGTGATGCAGCCAGCCTTTGACTGGCTCAGACCCAGCCGTGGCACAGACCTGGTGAGCACAGCAATATGCCCTGGTTCACAAGACAAGCTAGGAGCTGCTCCTGTTAGCTTGGGCTCAGGTCCAGGTTAACCTGGTGACACAGCTTTTGGGTAGAGCACAGGGAAGGCAAGCTCCTGCCTGCTAGCACGTCTATGGAGAGGTTTTTAGTTTTTTTCTACTATTGCAAGCAGGGAATATCACCTATTAAGGTATTTAGTGGTAAAGATATTTAGGAAAAGAAAATCTGAGGACAGACATTTAGTGAGCCTAGAAATGCTGGGCAAAGAGGTTTATTCCTCTTTTAAAGGACGCCAGGTTTATTGCTGCTGACAGCACCTGGCAAAAGTCTTACAAAACCGCATAATGTAAGAGGAACTCCCTGTTTCAGTAGGTAGAAGGCTTGCACGAAAGGATTTGTCAGTCTGCGGGTTCAGACCACAGAGCAGGGTGACATAAGTGCCTATTTTGAAGAATTCCTGCAATGCTCTTCATTGTTTGGATAGCCTTTAATTTTTTCATATAGCTTCAACTTCAAAAAAATAAAAGAAGAAGAAACGATAACAATTTTTCTTCATAAAGGGTACAAACCATACATGAAAGAACACTCACAGGGGCTATTAAGAAAATCACGTGAAAAAAATCTGTTTTTTTAACTGCACAGTTATATATGGGCAATTTACCCGGAGAGCAGGTCCTCAGCTGTCCTTTTCCTGGGCACTGGCACGACGGGGCAGAGATGGCCTCATGCCACTGCTGTGCCCGTCTGTCCTGGGATGACCACTGGCACAGCAGCCGAGGAACAGCCACATCTCTAATGACAATGTTTCCTCAGACCTGGTCTGCCATACCTACTGCTGGAGACCATCGTCTCTTAGAGATAGGACAGGGGGCCCTGAGAGCAGGCAAGAAAATGAAGGGAGGCAGAAGGTGCTTTGGCCACCCAGAGTGGGGTGAATAGTGGTTTTGACTATGCTGGTGAGAGTCAGGAGTCTGAGGAGAGCAGGGACATACCACTGCTCACTCCGGGACCTCCTGAAGGAGAAAAAGCTAGATGTATGGACGTGGTGGGACAGCAGAAGGAAACGCAGGGAGCCCAACCATGTGAAAGTGCCCTGCAAGAGCCGGAGAGGCCTGATGCAGCAGTGGGCTGCTGTGTTACAGTCTTTCTAGTTAAAAGAATTTAGTGAAGGAGCATGCCTGCCCAGCCTTACAGCTGAAAGTCTGCACCTCTCGGGAGTGAGACTTGCATCCACTCCATGACAGCTACAGGGATTAAAAGAAGGAAGGAGCTCTTTTCCACTGTCTGAAAAACATACTGCAGGCAAGAGTGTGGCTTCAAATACAGCCACAAACTGTGGTAAAAGAAGCGCAAAGCCAAACCCAAACTCTTTCGGATGTGGAGGCCTGTATTAACATAAGAGATGAAAACCAGAATCTCGTCTGGCCAATCTATTCCCCATTAAAAGCCAGTTCCAGGAAACCCACGTACTCCCCCACGCTGGGAGGGTTCAGGCTCAACGTGCCTGGATTAGTAACGCGGCTATCAGCTCAGGAGATGAAGATTGATGAGCTTCTGGTCCTAGAGGCAGAGTTTAATATGAGGGCATTTTCTGTGGCCAAGCCGGACACTCGGTCGATGTCGGATGAGAAGGGAGCGCAGGAACAGCTCTGCTTTTGCTGTGCTTTTACACTGCAGCAGCATTGCAGATGGGGTTTCTCCTTCACAGCACTCCCAATCAATTTGCCAGCTTCATGTAGTCTTCCTTAGCTAATAATTTCTTTTCCTCTCAGATGTTGCCTTGTACACGCTTAATGCATGCAAGTACATGCTTGAGAACACGTACTTTCCTGGTCTGGAAAAGCGTTAAGTGTATTGAAGGATAATACGGGGCTTCAGTTTCTTAAAATGAGCCACAGTGGTCTGCAAACAATGCCAGGGGTTATTTCAGTAACAACGAGTAGAAACACAAATACATCTGTAGGCAAGACCTGTGGTCATTGAACAACGAGTTGTTTTAGCAGCTCCCCTCACTCTTCACCTGGGTGATCTCACTGGATCGCATCCTCCTCTGCTATGGTCGTCACCTAATAAATGAGAGAGAGGATCTGGCCTAGCACTGGACAGCCTTAAGACATTTGGGATTTGTGGGTCACATGGGACCTCCGAAGATGCTTGTTAAGTATGGGAAGTTGGAGCAAGACTTCATGCAACAAACCCACCATTGTTATAAACAGCCATATAGACTTCAGATAACAGAAGATCTCTTTCAAATCTAGGTCACTTTTTTGTTTCAGAGAGCAATTTAAACGTAACCTTTGTCCAGGTGGACTTTAAAAGGCTTATTGTTTAGGGAAACAGTTGATTTGTTATTTCTGGTGGCATAATATTTTTGGAAGAGGATAGATTGAGAAACTTTTAATGCACTTGATCTGAAAAAGAATTCAAAGACTTCATGAGAGGTAGGTGGAACATTTCTCTGTCAACAATTCATAACTTAGAGATGTCCAAAACTGTTTTTCTTTTTAGAAAAACTGTTATTTTAGTACTTTCTATCAAACTTTGAATATGTTCCTCAGATCCAACAACTTTAGTTTGAATTTAAAAAGAAAACTTCTCTTCATCTCTCAGAAGAACAATCCCATTTTCTAACAACTTCTGCAGTTTGAAAGAGAAGCTAAACTTTTCAATTTTAAAGGAAAAGGAATCTGCCAGAACTTCCATTTTTTATGTGAACAGGCTCAAGGTTTGACTTGGATAGCTCTTTTTTATTATTTCTCTGGAAGAGGCCAGATATTTTTTCCAAAAAACATATGCATTGCTACTAATACTTTGGCTTTGATGCAACAGCATTTTTCAATAAAAATATCTGAAATATTCCAACAACTATTAAGAATATTTATTTGCCTCTAATTCTCCTTCATCTCTTGAACAAAAAGCTTTCAAAATCTTCTGAATGCAAAATGAGTTCACAGCTGGCCTCCTCCTGCTGTTTTTTTTTAAACAATAATATGTGATTATTGTGTTATTTGTAAGGTTGCTGAAATTATGGCAGGTAAGCATTAGTGCCATCGCTAAAATTGGCAGCGTGCTCTAACTCAAGCTGAGCACCTCAGCCAGCCCTATGGATGGGCGTGTGAAGCAACAGGTAACTGGGGGTTTCTTGGTTTCTGCTAAGGTTTACACTTCAATTACATCATCATCTGGGGAAAAAAATTGTTCTTTTTAGAAACTCGTGACAAGTGATTGGGTTGGCTTATAGATAATGTGGTGGTTGGTTCTGATGGTAAACACTGAAAAGAGGGTTCTGTGCATTTGTTTGGTTTTGTTTTATTCTGAGATTTTTTACAAAACGGAAGACCTAAAGGTCCTGATTTACAAAGCTGACATGTCCATGCAATGGAGGTAATTACAGCTGGAAAATGTAATTTATCAGTTTAGCTCCAGAAAGGTTTCATTTTATAATCCTTTTACTCTCTCTCATTTGATTCCTCTGTCAAGCCTGATGTCTTTCCAGGACAGACCATCTTTGTCTTTTATTATAAAAATTGGATATTCTTTTTTTTCTTTTCGAGGACATGCACTGTCTTAAAATTTTGTGTCACCAGTCAAAATAACACCATCCCTTCTGAAAATATTTTCATTCTCTGACATGAACGGAGGTGCCATAAAGCGGTGCTGACAACTTCATCTCTCGCATTCCACAAATCTTATCAAGATATATCATCAGAAAACCACACGGGCTATATCCGGACTCTGACAAACCTGAAACATGGCCTGCCAGCCATAGATAAGGCTTGAAATGTTGGTCAGTGAAAAGGTGATAACAGTAACAAGGATCAAATGCATGTACAACTTCACCTTTAGACAGCTGTGGTTTTTGGCTGAGCCGTGAGGTTGGAGAAATCGCTCTGCCTTCGCCGATATGCCGACACGCTGCGTGCAGCAGGTCGGAGCTAAAGTGTGGCTACGGCAATGGCTGTAGGTAGCCCGTGTTTTGGGAGAAGTCTCGTGCAAATGTAAACCTCGTGGGTCACTAGGAGCACCGAGAAGCTCCAGCGAAAGCCCAACGCTTTGTTCAAGGGATCAAAAGGATTGTGGCGCTTTGTTGTTCCAAACGTGGAGAAAAATTGCAAAATGCCACAGCAGAAATAATAAATGCACTCCATCTCTCCCCCTTCAAAGCCTGCTACAGGAGGTCTTGCCATCTTTTTAGTCCTCAGAGGGAAAATCTGAAACAAAAATAAAACTACCCGAAGGCATTCCTCAAAACAGTAAACTGGCTCTATATGTATTTTTGGTTAATCTTGGGATTTAAACATATCACTATTCTCATAAAAAAAGTGCAGTTCTTAAAATGGAATTTATAATCATTTGCTTAATGGTGCTTTCCCCATGCCATCCGTTTCCAAACAAAGCTTAGTTTATGGCTATCATAAGAGATTACGTTCTCTTACAGTTGCAGTATTTCTTCTATAATGATTTATTTTAAAGGGCTGCACCATGATAGCTCTCCAACTTTGTTCCTTCCTGTATATCACTGTTCAGGGTCAAAAGCTGGAAAAAGGGCTGGTCCCAGAGGCCTAACATATTTCACCAGTGGAGACTCTGGCTTTTCACTTCTCCTTCTCTCCTCATCACTTTATGCTTAAAGAATAACAGATGTGGAAACATTTAGAAAAGAACTAATTGAATTTCACATAACACAATTTAGCATTGTTTGAGGAAGTACCTAAATCAACAGCACATTTTCTGAAAGGCCCAGCGTTGCCTAATTAGAACACCAAACGTGTGACTAATTGGCCACACTTACACCAAAGGCTCTGTTGCAGATGAACGGCTGCCTATTCATCTTAGCTAAACTTAGGCCAGCGGTTTGGCTGTGAGGTAACTGTGGTTGTTTTAAATGAGCTGTGCCAAACATAACGGGAAAACTCGGCAATGGTAGGAGAACAAATCCGTGTAAGAGCAGAGGAGTAATCAGGACGCTTACGCTCCGGCAGCACCCGGAGGATTACCAGGAGATTATCAGCACATAAATTATTCGGTTCTTGGTGCTCTGTAATTGGGACACTTAATAGCCTGCTCTTTATCATGTCTACTCCATTGTCTTCAAAAGCTCAGCATCTAATTAAAAAGTAAACTGATATTATCAGGAAAGGCTCCACTCTGCCCAGGTCTTGCCACTGCTGGATCTGTTTTTTGCATGCAACAGGATGCTTTCTTTACTTCCTTCTCTTCCTTATTTCTTTCCATGCCTGCCTGCCTCTTTATTTGCCTTTCTTTCTTTCTTTCTTTCTTTCTTTCTTTCTTTCTTTCTTTCTTTCTTTCTTTCTTTCTTTCTTTCTTTCTTTCTTTCTTTCTTTCTTTCTTTCTTTCTTTCTTTCTTTCTTTCTTTCTTTCTTTCTTTCTTTCTTTCTTTCTTTCTTTCTTTCTTTCTTTCTTTCTTTCTTTCTTTCTTTCCTTCTTTCTTTCCTTCTTTCCTTCTTTCCTTCTTTCCTTCCTTCCTTCCTTCCTTCCTTCCTTCCTTCTTTCCTTCTTTCCTTCTTTCCTTCTTTCCTTCTTTCCTTCTTTCCTTCTTTCCTTCCTTCTTTCTTTCTTTCTTTCCTTCTTTCTCTTTCCTTCTTTCTCACTTTCTCACTTTCTCTCTTTCTCTTTCCTTCCTTCTTTTTTCCTTCCTTCTTTTTTCCTTCTTTCTTTTCTTTTTTCCTTCTTTCTTTTCTTTTTTCCTTCTTTCTTTCCTTGTTTCCTTCTTTTTCTTTCTCTTTCTCCTTTTTCTCTCTGTCTCTCTCTTTCTTTTCTTTCTTTCCCCCTCTCTTCATTTGGCTCTCTCTTTCTCCCATCTTCTTTCTCTCTCTGTCTTTCTTCCTCCCTCTCTCTTTCCCTTCCTCCTTCCCTCCTCCTTTCCCTTCTTCCTTTCCTTATTCATTCCTTCCTTCTTTTTCTCCTTCCTTCTACTGTTTCTTTTTTCCTTGGCAGGTCCAGATGCCTAGAAGAAATGAAGAGCACTGTGCTAAACTCTCTCTCCTGCTGGAAAGTGGCAGACGTGTTGTGAGGGCGCCTGGTTATGCACATTGCTTCAGGAAGCGTCAAGGCTGGCTGCTGAAGTTTTGGATTGTTTTGTCTAAAAGGATTTATTAGCTTGAAAATAAGCACAAAAGCAGTGGGATTTGGGGAGTAGGATTAGACGGTTTCATCCATACCTGCCGATCACCAGAATTTTTACAAACAGGTTCTGAGAAATCCAGCATCCCAAGATTATTGGCATCTTGTTTACCAATGCCACAGGTTGCTCACCTCTATAGTTTCTGGTAACTCTGAAAGATGCCTGCTCACCCCCAGCACAATATCCCTGCAGCCTCCAACCACCACCATTGTGGTCCTGGTCACCCTCCTATTGTGCCTGGCATGGGGATGAAAGAAGCCCGCCCACATAATCCCAATCCTTCAAGGGGGTGAGGGCTCTTCCCTGTGTGCTGTAGAGTTGTTAGGTGGAAGCAGCTGGGACCTCCTGCCCTGCCCTGTTCCCCTGGTGCAACCTCCATAGTGCAGCCCACTCTGGCCACCTGAGTTGCCTGGCTCTGCTGAGCCCAAATATCAGGAGGAAACGGAAGCCAGGAGCAGAGGATTTTGTGGGGAGGTGGCATGGAGCTGCACAAAGCAATTACATGTTTTGTTTGCCTGGAGGCCTGAAACAGCTCTCATGGCCTGCACAACCCCTTCTGGTCATTGTACGCTGTACTGGTTCAAAGGAAATTTATTTCCTTGACTTGTGCGTGAACATAGACATAAATAAAAGAGAGGGTAGTGCTGCTGAGTTTGCTAAGGTCTTTGTTTAGCATTTCTTGAGTGGTAAATTGTGTATTGCTGCTGATGTGAAAGCCGCTTCAGAAAAGTCAAAGCTTCCAGAAAAAATGCAAGAAATGTTGTGTAAAATGATGGGAGTTTCAGATGAGTGCAGTAGCTGTCTTGTTCTGAAACACTACTTGCATTTCACCCCATTTCCTTAGCTCTCTACCTTTTCTCTTGTTTGAGGTTCCATCCCCCACCTCTCCCTCCCCCTCACACAGCTTTAAGGACACATTTCGTCCTTTCATGTAAAGTCACTTGCTGCATTAACAAAGATGAGAACAGGGCCAGTACATGTTGCAGTGGACAAGCTGCAATCCAGCTCCTGCAGTGCAGCCATAGGCAGCCCTGGTCCCACCAGCAGAGCCTGGGAAGCTCAGGCAGCAGAGATGCAGTCTGTACCTGCCCCATACAAAATAGCTTTCCCTACGAAGAAATGACTGCAGATTGGCACAGGAGGGGGGAGAGTGAGATGCTGGATTAGGCCAGATTCATTGCTGGTAGAGGCGGTAACGGTCCATTTTTTCTCCTGTATTCAGAAGTGTTATTTGGCCGTGATAACCAGTTCATGTGTGCATTACCTACAGCAAAAATAATGGGAATGGAAGTTTCATAAGCCATTAAATAAGGAAAGGAATTTAAGAGATCATCTAAATAATTCTCCTGTCTGTATCTAGGTCATCACCATGTAAATATTTGCTTAAAAACCCTCTATGTCAGGCCTTCTCTATCCTTACAGGTAGTAAGTTTTTTAAAAATATTTAACCTTGACCTTCCCTGAAAGTGGTTAATCTTTTTATTTTATGTCTTATCTATCACAGACATGAAAATCAGAACCCTTCTTCCTTTTTGCAGCAGTGCTTTACAAATTTGAAAATCATTAGCATGTCCTTTCTTCTCAAGACTAAACAACTACATTCATTCATCTTTCTTCAGAGGTCATGTTTTTTCTAGACCTCTGGTCACTCCCTTTGCTTTCTTCCCAACTCCCATGCCATGCAACTATGATCTTTTAGCCTGTCAGCAGTGTCAAAGACTGGAGATCCCAACACACCCAATGATACTGAGGGTTTGAGCCCACTGATACCCAGCTAGTATGAAACAATGAGGCAAAAAATGTCCTTTTATTAATTCTGACAATGAATCCCAGTCAGGGTGCTTATGGCAGAGCTTTTTTTCTTGTTTTTTTTTTTTTAATATGAAGCTATTCAGGTCTTGTTGCTCATACTTTCAGATGAAAGCAAAAATTTGTCTCCACATAGTAACATAAATTCATTAGTAAAATCAGACTTTGATAAAATCTGTCAGATAATTAAAAGTGTGATATAAAAGCATACCTATGTATGTGTGCACTTACATATGCTTCCATATGTATAGTACAGTTGCAGTCCTTAAAAACAAACTCTAACTTGCCTGTTTCAGTCATGTGGACCAGTTTTTCTCTTTCTGTTAGCTCTGCTGTGGTAATTTGCTTACCACAAATCCTCCTCAATTTGTGTGGGAAGAAAGTGATGAAATGTTCAAAGCATGCACAGCGGAAAGAATCAGTTGCATCAACTTTCAGTTTCATTCCACATTATAAAAGTAACATAATACCTGCAGGCTGGAGGAAAACAAAAAAGAGAAGCAGTTAATTTCATGTATATGAATTGTTAGATAATTAAAACAATATTAGAAACTACATGAAAACGTAACTTCTACTTTCTTATTAATTGCTCACAGATACTAACAATATCCCTGACGGTGTTCCCCCTTGGTCTCCACATGAGTGATGTGTACCATAAAGGATGTCTCTAAATGTGCATTACTTGTGTTGTACATCAGTCCCGGGCTCCATTTGTAAGGATCACTTGAACTGAAATCAGCCAGTCACAACAAAACTGCCCAAAGCAGAGCAATTTTTGGAGCATGTTTGCCCTGTCTGTAGTAGCTGGCAAAGGTTAGGCCACTGCTCCAAAATCTGGCCAGATTTCAGTGGTGCCGCAGTGAAAAAAGGGACTGTGCCTGCTTTTATGACTGTGGCCTCTGTCAAACTGATGCCAGCTCTAAATGTCTTTTAATTATAATGACTGACGAGTCCCTTGATGAATCTAGACTCTGGTTTACAGCCCAGTAACTTGTTGCCACTTCATACAGCTTGATCCTGACAATACATGAATAGCCACTTGTTCAGGCATACCCATCCCCTTCCAACCCCCTGCAAGCCTCCAGTCCTGCAAGGCTGCCCAGTGCTTAGGGAACACTCAAAATCAGCTTCCAAAACTAGCAAAGATCCCTGTGGCGTGCATACAAATGCTGCTGCTTCTCTTTCCCTCTAGAATTAGATAAACTGTTCCACCCATTCCTTTCTTGTTTGAAACATTGTATCCAAATGTGCATGTGTTACAGAAATATCATCAATTTATAGCATTTCGCACCTGAAACTAAACCAACTTTTCTTGAACACAGGCTGGAGGGTTTTATTCTTTCTTCTAAGCCAGAAATAACCTTTTCTTTTGTTATGACTTGTAGCTGATACTTCAGTTGCTGCTGCTCTTCATAGATAGAACTGGCTCCAGGGGTGCCCAAACCTCTCCTTTACAAGACCCCATTTTCACTTGCTTATATGCTTCTGAACTTTAACTTTCTGGCTTGAGACTTTCTGTGCTGAATGTTGTTGCCTTGGGCTGATTTTTTTGGGACAGATTCAGCAAACATAGCTCCATTACATTTATAAACTAGGATAGGAAGAAATGTAGCTCTGTCAAGAAGAAAATTTTATAACCAGTTGGTTTAGAAAACTTAGCTCTGCCACACATCAAGATGGGATGTGGCTTTTGACAGGGAGCTTGCCGTGTTGCTAAAGATGTATCCTGCAACATTCCTATGAAAGTCTATCCACACACCACAGAAGGACAGATTTCTGAAAACACCTATTTTTACATCTGCTGTAGGAACTTACCAAATGTATGGCCTCTACAGGGCGTGCTTCACCTTATGCACACTCAGTCAGCTGTGTAATTAACTTGTTCAGTAGTGAAGAGAATGGATGTTTAAAGCCCACAAAGAACTGCAAAATCAAGACTCAGAAGCTAAGCAATGCCAAAATCAAGGTTGCCCAAGCAACCCCATGATCCCTTCCTTTTGCATGGTACAATGCTTAAACGCATAATGTATTTTCTTTTCTCACAACATTACTTTGTTTGGTACTCAGTAGCAGCACGCACAGGGAGAATCAGGGATTTTCAGGGTCATTGTCTTCATCTGCTGAATAAAATGTGAGCAGGTAAGAAGAGAAAGAGGAGCTTCAGGATAAAAGCGCTTCACTGGACTCCACACCAGTCCTTACTGCAAGGCTCCTATGGAAAGGCTGCGAGGTTCACTTGAGTGGCCCTGCTCATTGATGGAAACCAGCTGTGCACTGCCTTTTATCCTGAATTTGAGACAACTGAAGCCCGGTTTGCAAAAGTGCCAACCGCTTAAGTGTAGATGGAGTCACATTGAGCAGGCACTAAAAAGCCATACTTGGTTAGTGGTCTTGCTTCGCCTTTGATTCTTCTCCCTAAAAGTGAGAGCAAGTCCGTCATGTGTTGGTGTCTAAAACCAGTTGTAATTCATTGGTAGCTGCCAGTCACAGTTGTGCAGTCGTGCTGTAGAGCACTGTTGTTCTTACACACGCATGGTCTTCAGTCAAGCAAATACAGCATTTTGGGGAAACCAGGCAACGCATGACTTCCACTGGCCACCTCAAGCTAGGCATTTTGCAGATGTGAGCACTACACTCTGTGCCTCAGCTTCTCTGTTGTAAAATGCAGCTAATCATAGCTCATGAATGTTCATTTCAGAGACGTGCTGCAAAGACAAGCTATTTTGTGTTAATGAGGATGTGAAGGAAAGCAATGCCACAAAAAAGCCCATGAAGAAATGAATAATGCTGCCAAGCATAGAACATTAACTTTCAGCAAACTGCACATCAAATTGTGTAGCTACATGCATAATACAGACCTAATTAATATAATTATTGTACCTATAAGTGTGGAAAGGGACTATGCAGCACCCACCACAGTGCAGAAGGAAGGAATAAGAGTGAAGCAGAAAGGAGAAGGGACGTGTGACACAGAGGACATGGAAGGACTTCTCTCCTTCCTGAGCTTCCACCACAGAGGAGCTGGAGTTAAATGCCATACACCAATGAGCAGGGATGGCTCTTTATACAGAGTGTCACTACACTATATAACTCACTGTCACAGCACACTCAGGATACCATAATTTTCCTGGATTCCAAAACAGAAATTAGACCTATTAATGGTAAAAGGATCCCCATGAAATGTTAAAGTAACAAAGAGCTGGGAGGGTATACTGGTGAAACATCAGTATACTCTCATACTGTTTGTACCCCCTGCTTTGGGTGTCTACCCATGGCCGCCACCAGTGACAAGAAGCTGAGACAGAGGGAACTGTGTCCGGGTATTGATATGACCATCTTTAGGTATTGTTTATAGCATTACAAGTGCATCTCAGTAGATTATGGATGTTTGGAAAGGAAATAACATTTTTTTGCTGCATTAGTCACAGAAAAGGCATCTTTATGGCCCCTGTGCACAAGTCATCATGTAGTTCTTCAGGGAGATTTTATGAGCAAAGCTCAGTCCCATTTTATAACAAATAGGCCTTTTTTATGTTATGCCTGACTGACATGATGAAGGGGATGTGAATAGCTAGTCCTTTCAGATGGGATGAAAATGGTTTCATTTGAATAGACAGGACCAAACCACTTGCTGTACAGACTGTGCCCTACTCTTGTTCCTGAAGTGAAGACATTGTAGAGCTCCTGCTCCATAATGTATACTGTAACCAATTGGATTTGTCTTCGCTAGCAGGTGTAGATTTCAAAAATATCCTGAAACTTAGAACAGGAAAGCACCGTAAATTTAGCTGTTGTTGCTGGTAATTGTCCAGAATGTATTTTCACTCATTCTAAAAATGGCAGATGTAGAAACATTCCATATTTATTCAGTAAACTGGAAGTGCTTTCAGATATCTACTACCCACTTCGAGCTTTTCTCAGAAGAACTTCCTGTAGTAAAGAGAACAGATGTTACAGGCGCACCTTGCATAATTATGAGTAGTGAACGTATATCTCATGGCCAATATCCACCTACAATAGGCTCAGTAGAAACTCTTTCCTTCATCTTTGTTCTGTAAAGTAACCAAAGTCTTTAGACCCACGGCCTTGGGTGTGCAGGAGCTCATGACATAAAATTCTCCAGACACATGGGCTGTAAGACTGAATGTCAATTTGGTTCTCACCACAAGACAAAACACATGATGATAGGTAAGCTGAGGCCAATGTTTACAGCATTTCAAACAGGACACTTTTATCTGCTGCTGAAATGCCAATACCTTTTCTAATGTTAGGCTGATGTACAGCCTGAGCTATCTGCTGGTTTAACAGACTTCAGCATGCTTTTTTTTTTCTAACAGCAATGTTAGACTAGAGATGATTTATGAAACAAACTTGCCTTTTACTTCTTTTTTTCCCCATTTTTCATATTCATTGTTGCTCACACTTAACCTTTTGACTCTAATTCCTTAATCTGAATGATGCACACACAGGCTTTGTTCTTTCTGACAAGTCTTATCATTTTTTATCTCTGTCATCTATTTTTTCAGCCATTAGCTGATCCCAGGCTCTCTGTATCTATAATCTGTTTACATTCTTCTTCATTATTTAGTATTAGTGTAATTCTTTCAGCAATCTTTCTCTAGAGTTATTTTTTTGTTTCCTGCCCTTTGCTTTTCCTGAGCCAAATCTCTGTGACAACTACTTCAGAGAACAGCAAAAGCTTCAGCCATAGAAACTGCTTTAAAAAAGTTGTTGTGAAAACCTTTAGGCTAAATGTTGCTCTCAAACCTTTGCACATGGAGACAGAGTCTAGTCCAACGCAATTAAGCAAAGGAAAACTATGTCCAGAATATTTGCTGCAGTTATTAGTTGCTCCAGAAGACTGTTGGCAGTTGGATGTCAGGTGATTTCATTAACAGGACCAGTCTGAAGCTTGTGCTGCTGGCAAAAGCACACTATTTATATTGCATGAAGTCTGCAAACAAAGTACACTATAACTCATCTATCCTAGTAAACTAACCAGTGCCAGGGCTGTCCTGAGGCCAACTGGCATAATTTGGTCATGTCCATACTATTAACTTTTCTCCTTCAGAATAGGGCAGCTGTTTTCAAACTGCTTTTTGGGAATAACATCTGGATCACACACTTCTTCCTGAGCAGTGCCCAGAGACTGTTTGGGAGAGCACTGGCTGGTCCAAGTCAAAAACCATCTGAGGAGCAATGCTAGACATGTAATAGTGAGCGTGTGCTAAAGCTTGGGATCATGCCCTGACGCTGTTTAATTTACTAGTGTGGACATTGCCTGCTTGTGAGTTTCTGAGCTTGTGCCTGAATTCTTGTGCAGTTTACTTCAGGAAAAAATAAGTTAAAAATTAATATTACCAACACAATAATCAAGGGTAAGTGTTGGAGTGGATGTTGTAATGAATATGTTTAAAGTTGAGTTTGGATTGCTCAGAGATTTTTTAAAATTCTTTATTTCAGACTGAATTTGTTTGGACTTTATTTTTATGTGTAGCATCCCTTGACACAATGCTTGATCAAAAACATAAAGAAGATGTTGGCAAATATTACATCCTTCAATTATTATCACCTGTAACTTTTGAGGCAATAATTAGAATATTAAATGTTTGGCCTAAACTTCTGACTGAAATTCCCTCGGCACTTCAGTGCTAGACTCCTTGAAGAGAATGAGGCAATGTGCATTGAATGACATCCAATAGATGACGTTCAAAAGAGATCACAATCAGGAGACATTTATTCCTTCTAAACGCCCAAATGACTATACACTGCTCACTTCATTAATCAACATTTTGGAGTTTTCAGTCTTTTCCTGTGTGAAGTCTTAGGCCATATTTTCCTCCTCAGTGTTCAAATTCAGGCATTTTTCTAGAAAATTTGAACCTATTAGAAATATAATCTGATTTTCTCCCTGGTCCCAAAGGACAGCAACACACACACACACAAAAAATCCTTTCCACAGATAGGAAATGGAGGCACACAAAGACCGAAAGAAAAAGTATCCACTAATTTGGGCGTCTGTTTTATATTGCTGCAAATCAGGTCCCTGGACATGCAGCAAGCCAACTATATCTCATTACAGCTTGTCCACAAAGGCCTTTTTCCTGAGAGAGACAGAAGATAAATTTGTGGCAGTATAACTATTCTGAAACAGTTTTATGAAGAAGCAAGAGTCAGCGTCCACACAGCAGGAGGTGGATTTAAGCAGAGTGCTGAGCATTGGGGTGGAGGTCTGTGTGCCAGAGCCGGGACACAGCTCAGCTGCTGGGGACGGCGGCCCTGCAGAGACAGCCTGGTCCCTTTTTGGGTGTTGGGTCCCCTTGCCTGAACAGCATCCAGCAGTGGGTTCTGGAGGCTCCTACACACTCAGTCACGCACCCTCAAGTCTGCTGGGTGTTACCAGACCAACCCCTGTTTATGATGCCACCAGCCTCCAGGCTCTCACGCCCTCTCTAGTCTAATCCAAATGTTTCCTCAGAGCAGTTGGAAACCATGTCCCTGTTATCACTTCAGTACAGAAAAGGTATTTGCTATAAATATCCACTACAGAAAAGAGTGGAAAAGCAATCTATAAGATTCCAGAAAAAAGGCTTTCCTTTATTTCCAAAAAAAATGGTTAACAAAAATGAATGATCATGTTTGTCTCTGTAGAGCAAAGAGGAGCCATCTATGCTAACCTAAATCTGGAGTAACCTCTCCATAACTACCCAGACTTCATTGCGCATCTGTTTCAGAGCAACAACAAAAATACTCAGGTAACCCTGAAAAGACGAGCTCAGTAAAAACTGTGGGGTGTGTGAGGAGCTTGCAGGGGACAAAGGTGCAAGCTGGAGGAAGTTTCTGGTAAACTTGCATCAGTTTTGGGGCTGTTCTTGCTCCATGTGTTCAACACTGAACTCTGCACAAAAATGCAGTGTGTGCCAATGAGATGAGTAGAGCACACAGGGTCAGGAGGAACCACTAGCACACAGAGGAATCAAAACATCACATAAGGCAAACAGAGTGGCCTTTAGAGAAAGAAGAAATAGTAAAGAAGTCATGTGCAGACTAATAATAATTTCTAATATAAGCAGGGAATTCTTCATCAGCAAACAACTGAGGGGGAGAGACGCCTGGGTATTAGGACAGCAGCTGAGCATGACTCACCAGCATGAGATGGTTGTGCCAAAAATTTGAACTGCATAGACAGTTAAAACAGCTACTAACATATGATGACTGTCAGTTCAGACAGAAACAAGTATACACAGGAATTCAGATCTACCTCTGCATGTTGCATGTGTTGCTGCTCACGGCCCAGGCTGGGTTAAAGATGGCTACACTGCACTGAACATCCCTTGGCAAAAGAGATTGAGCAGAATGTTACACTTTTTTGTTAAATGTTGGCCCTAGGACAAGTAGGGTGTACACTGGTGATGGGCAGCTTCGGGCTGGAAGCAAGAAGGGTTGAGTCTGTCGGAGCAATGAGGTCTGCAGATGAATTCTTGCTGGGAGCAATGGAGCAAAAATTCAGCATCTGAAGTCACCTTCTCAATTCTGTAGCTGATTCTCTCATGGCAGTGATGGCAGCGGGGTGTTTGAGACAGATGTGGTAGCAACAGGTCTCTGGTCTGACTGGCCCAATGCTTCTGTTCTTGAATCAGGAGTGAATGCAAGTTTTTTCCCTGTGAGTAGAGAGAAGTAAACGAAACAAGAAAATAAATCTGAGCACAATGCAGAGTGGCACTTGCACATTAGCAAACTATCAGGAAAGCAATGTCTTGAGTTTCCAAACTGCTGGGACAATTCAGTGAAAAATTTCACATGGTATATTATTCCCCTGAAATAAATACAAAACCATTTTGCATTTATAAAAAAACAAAAACAAAAACAGATCAAAACATTGCAACAAAGGCTGGCTATACCTTCCATCGAAATCCCTGGTGTGTTACCAAATATATACACTTACACAATGATGACAGCTGTAAACATCTTATTCCACCTTTTCATAGATGTTGAAAATGTGTTGTTGATCCTTTCTCTAATAAAAAAATGCTGAGGCGACATCATATGAAAGCCTGTTTTTTTCCTACCAGCAAATGTCTATAAAAATACAGTCCTACAGCTCTGTGATAGATAAGAAATACTAAAGGAGCAATAATAATTAATGGCCATACAAGATGAAACTCCAGTTGCTCAGACGGCTGTCTCCACATAATCTGTATTTTATACAGAAGGAGAAAGAACTCAATGGAATTTCAGCTGTGACCGGATAAAAACTGCCAACAAAAAGTGATAAGGAAAGCCTAATGTGCATATTAATCATGTTTATAGCGCCTCATTTGCTGATATATTAGCCTAAACTCCCTTTTGAAATACATTTTTGATTACTAGTAGAATCATTTAATACAATCAAACTTAAATAGGACGAAAAAATGTTTCCATCTTCTATTAATAAAAAGTAATTGATTATGATGGCCTCTGTAATAAATCACAGAGTGAAAGAGTTTGAAAATATTCTATTGGATGAGTTGGATTTTTAACAATGTGGAAAGATTTTAGCCCCAAACTATATCTTTACATGTTTATTGCCTTAGCTAGCATTCCATGTTTTCATTATCTAAATAGTTTTTCAGATTACAATTTAGACCCACCAATCGTGTATCATGTTAAAAGGCTGCCTGAAGAATTCTGCAGATCTTATGTTAGCCACTTCC
Source organism: Opisthocomus hoazin (assembly GCF_030867145.1). Taxonomy (NCBI): domain Eukaryota; kingdom Metazoa; phylum Chordata; class Aves; order Opisthocomiformes; family Opisthocomidae; genus Opisthocomus; species Opisthocomus hoazin. The sequence continues at coordinate 91,593,138 of NC_134415.1, forward strand.
TATTTGCTCATAGAAGTAAGCAGTAATAGATAACAATGTAAAGTCTAGAAAAGTATGTAGAAATTGCATCCTGTTTTAACTCCTATTTCTTTAATTTAGAATTTCATCATTTGTCTTTACCTTCATTTCTCTACTGCTCCCAGCAAATATCTGCTTCACTATGGCACAGCTTAAAGATGGCCCGGCCATTTGTCATGCACAATTTATTAGAGGAATCCCGGCTGTCCCGTATCCTGTCTCATTAGTCTCCGTGCTTTGCACAAACTTATTTGCAATTCATCATCGTATGAGGCAGCCACCTTTGATTGCATCAGACATCTTCCTCTAACTTCAGTAGCCTTAGAGGCAGGCAGCAGGTAAGGGTATTTTTGCCTGTTAGCTTGAAAACTGCACCTCTTGTTCGTGTTTTCTGTGATTTGATGTAGTATCTGCTTCACAACTCTCTGTGGATGCAACGTAGCATTTTTCTGCCTGGAGACTTGAAACTGTAAAAAGCAAGAAAGGGAATGATCTCCACACTGGACAAGTAACCTAGGGAAAGCCTCCACACTTGAATAGAAAGCTGTCCTAAAGAATATATGTCCATACGCACGGAGGGTAAAGGAAATACTTCGGGCTGAGGGAAGCTTGTTTGGAGTTTCTCAGCCATATTTGAAAAATACATCTTTCATCACAGCAGTAGGAATCGCTTGAGTGTATCATATGCTTCCTGTGTGATTTTCAAATCTCTCCCATAAGCTCATATGACCCGCTGCATCTTTCCATGTCTTCCTTCGCATCTCCCTTCCAACCATTATTAGATTTCTCCAATGGCACCAAGACTGGCCCATTAATGGCCACATTATTCACTGCAAAAATTGCTAAATTAGTACTCCCTAACTAAGTGCATGCTAGAGAATTGGTCCTTTAATAGTTTCTTTAGAAGTAAATGCTTCTTATCACGCTAGATAAGACTCCAGCCATTCATTTTCTCTTTGCTTGGAGTCATTTTTCTGCATCCCTTGACCCAGAGTGTCGGTATGTCCCTGTAAGTTGTCCTGTTTACGTCAACGGGCTGTAGTGATTATTCTATCACCATGTTCACGTTACATTTTTGGACAGTTCAAGGTTTTGTGATTTATTGGGTAATCCTACGTTTTTTGAGAAATTAAGTGTCACTGCTCTCCTAGCCTTTCACAGAGAGCTGCCAGATTCCGCTGCAGTGGGCCTGCCTCCCATGCACAGCCAGTATGACTTCAGATGAGCTTGCCTTCCTCTGTATGGGGCTTTTCAGTTGGGGATCTACATTTTTCAGTTGCATCAAGTTGACTCAAACGGACTCACTGCACTGAAAAATAAATCTTTTGCCCACCAAGCTCACCTGCATATCTTGCGAGCTGCCAGATTAAGGCCCGGCCTGGGATGGGGTAAAATGTGACCTAACTTTGAATGGAAATTCTGTGTCAAACTTTAAATCCATCTTTTGTTTCCTTCTAGAGAAGAAGTGATAATTTCACTAAATAAATTTCTTAGAAAAACTTCAGATAATTATTGGGTGAATAGTGTGCCAGGATGACTTAATATTCCCAAATGATAAGCTCCATCTACTGGAATTTTAGCTTTGATTTCCTGCTGATAGCATGACAATGTGCATGTGACCAGTTAATAAGGTTATGCACATTTATGCATGCCCTAAATTCAGGAGCTAAACTAAACCTCTGCTTGTCCCAATTCTGCTACATTGCATTCCTGAGAATGTCACTGTTGTATGGCTCATGTACACTGCAAAATAATTTAGCAAATGACAAGCTTTTTCCCTAGATGCCATGACTTCATTCATTCAGTTATGTTACTTTTCAAGTGATAACACTCTAATTAGCTGCTGAACTTTGGTATCCTTTGCATACCCTTCCCAGTCCAAACGTTCACTTATCTCTCCAAAAGTGCTACATGACATCCTTGTTGTTTCAGGAGAACACAGTTACCATTCACTGACTGCCCCCACACTATCTAAGATAAGTGTTACATGACACATCTTCTAATTCAGACCAGTGCACGGACAACAAAAACTGTCCCTCTGCGCAAACTTCTTGGCAGAAAACTCAACACTACCATCTTGTATTCAATATTGAGTTACCTTGCTATAACATTGCTGAATATTTAAATCTGGCCTGGGCAAGGCAGGGGTTCTCTTTCTCTCACTTACGCAGCGTCTGTACACATTACGCCGCTGTTTCTCAGCGGCAGTAACCTTGCAGTCATATTGCGTTATATGCTATAATTTAACCTTTGCAGTTCTAAGCCAGAATCCCCACTGAATTTAGACTGATTCACAGCAGGAATTCACTCTTTCACAGAACCACAGTTTAGACACCAAAACATCAATTTCACGTAAACAATTTGGGTTTCATATTAATTGTATGTATACAAAGACAAATTTTGCTCAATTATTTGTTCAAAGAAAAGCCCTGGCTCCATTTTGGTTGCTCCTTTCTTTGTCCTGTGTCTTTCCTTGTGACGAAAAGAATTACAGGAATAAATCTGTACTGCACAGAGTAACACAGAGCAGACACAGTCTTAGACCAGAGCCTCTCAAGCCTTTTCATGCTATTCTCCACATCCTGTTTGACTACTCTTAATTAGTCCCCTACCAGACAACTTCGGATTTTCCACAGTACTTGAAGAAGCCTGACACTTGGAAAGAAGCACTTCCAAAAACTGCTGCAAGAATCTTGTTCTCTCTCTGGGACTCCCTCCGTCCATCACAGCAGAATACTTTCAAGTGAAGAAGCAAAACACTGTGTTGGAGGTTTCGGCGCAAGGAATGGGAAACACATTAGTGACATTTCCCTGGTAAGAAAACTGCTGGAGACCTCTTTGCAGTATGCCATCCATAGATTGAGGGCTTCTTGCCAGTGACATAGCCCACGAGAAGGACCTCAAAAGTAAGCTTCACAACACACTTAAGAGCAGAACTAACAAAATGTTGAATGAATTCCAGCTGGTGAAAACATATGGTAGAATCTCAGTTTTATCGTCACTATCTTTGTTTGCAGACAAATGTGCATTTGTTCTCCGTTTGTTTTTTACCCAGTGACTTCAAATAAGTATCATTTTAACTATAAGTCACTGTTGAACATACAGTCATATAAAATCACACCAAATTATGTGTCAAGTATAGGAAGGGCTGTTACAAAGAGGAAGGGAACAATCTGTTCCCTATGTCCATGCTTTACAGAGCAAGAAGCAATGGGCTTGCATTGCAGGAAGAAAGAATCAGATTAGACATTAAAAAAAACCTTTCCATGAGTAATGCCAAGAAGCACTGAAATAGTTTGCCTGAGGAGGCTGTATTCTCCATGCCTGGTAGCCTTTAAGAACCTATTAGACCAAGATCTGTCAGAAGTGGTATCAGTACCATTGAGCATGCCTTTCTATAATTTTATGATTCGCCTTTGAACTTACTTAATCTTTCAAGTTTTAGAAAGCTTACATCCAGCTGGAAAATAAATTACTGCTCAATACTATGGTATTTAAGAAGAATTGCACTTCATGAGTAATTAACAAGTGGGAGAAAAAGTTTTGCTTTAAATGTTATAGGTGATCATTGAACTGAATGTGTAGATAGCTATTCTATATCCAGCTGCTGGGAAACGGGAAATATGCTGGAAGACATCATCCTTTTGTTCATGGTAAGCCCTGGATTATTACTGTTTCTCCCGAAGACCAGAATCTCAATAAATACTGACATTTTAGACATTTCCAGAGGATAGGGGTTTGAAGCAGCTTGCATGCTGGCTGAAGAAAATGAATTATCATAAGACACTTGCATAAAGAGCTCTGAGCTTTCAGGTTTTTAGAGTTACCGCTGGTGTATCCACCAGCAGAAGTGATCCCACGTTAGCACCTGCCAGACAGGCAATCCTAGCCATGTTTCTATTCTAATTATTGTGTATTTTGATAGTGCTCACTCCTGCTTGATTATTTTTTCCACTTTTGGAAAGAGAGAAGTCGGCAGGCTTCCCTAATGTGTCCTACCATCTCTACCAGATGATGAACATCATAATTTTCTGTGTGGCCACTGGCATATAGCATGGATTCTGCATTTGGGTACAGAGCTACAGTGCACATACGGGGCGAGCATACAGCTGTGACTTCCCCCATATGTTCAGAGCTATGAAGTGAGGACCCACAGTAGAAGTTGCCCGTGTGCTTGATCCTGCAAGGTAGGAGTGCAGGGAATGGCCAGCACAGGCCTGGCATCGTTACGAACCGCCAGTTGATGCCTTTTCTTCACCTACGCTGATCATTTGTTGCAATGCTCTTTGGTATCCTAACAGTCTTGTACTGCCTGGTATTCAGTGTGATAAAGTGTAACTTGGAAAGAGTCCTGAAACAATAAGAAACTGCAATAATCCACAACTAGAGTTTTTAATAGCGTAAGAACAGGACGTGTATTCTCACCAGTTTTATTTGTGGGATTCAGAATGCCATGAAAGCAGCAGAAAGGGGGGCAGGGGGAGAGTTGTTTGGCTTTGCTTTGCTGTTAAGGGTGGATTGGTTTATTACCGCATTCGTTTTAATTAGAATTCCATAATATACCCACATAAAGGTACATGCCACAGTTAAGCTGATATTTTTCTTGCTTTATTTATGACCACATAAAATATGGTTTCCTGAGCATAATCTCCAAAAAGCTCAGGGATTTAAGCTCCACCCCATTTATATATCTTAAGCACTACATGCGAAAATAATTCCTTTGGCTCCTCTACTCACCCTCCACACTCCTTAAAAATGGTTCAGGCCAAAGGTAACATGTTGTTTCCTATATGCCAAGTACAATTCAGACAGCATTAAGCAGTTGGTTCTATAGTAATTATTAAGATAAAAGGTAAACATAGATTTGATTTGAGTCTCCTAAAGCTCAAAAGCAGACCAAAACCTGTATTTGAGGGTATTTTGGATTTATGAAGCTAGGAACCGAAACGTCTATGCTTAGGTATATGAGATCGCAATTACAAAGACTGTACATAGATAATGGCACATGCAGCTAGCTAGCTTCATTTTCCAAGTCACAGGATCAAGAGATGTTAATCAGATGTCGGCTTGACTTAAATGCTTCTTGAAATCTGACTAAACGGTTAACTGCAGCACCAAGTACTCATACACGGTTACAATTTTCACCCCCAGCCAAGTGGAGGACTTCTGTAGAGTTGAGGAGCATTTCACCCCGCGAGAGAGGAACCTGTGATTGCAGGAATGCTGTGGAAATGGGATTTCAGGGATCTACAATATTCACATAAAATTTGGAGTTCATGTCTGTCACTCTTAAAGCTTTTAATCTTTATTATTTCCTAAAATTTTCTTGATAGTGAGAGCAAAATTCTGCTCAGCCATGAGTCAGTCCAGCGATCCAAAGTAGAACCATGCTCTCCCTGTAAGCTTTGGGTATCCATGGCTTTGCTCAGTGTGGGTGAGCAGAAAACACCTGGAACAGAAGGGAACTCCCTTTCAGGCACTCGTGCTGGGTAGACCATTTGAGAAACAACTAGAGGGACCAGCGTAAACTTCTCAGAAGTGCCAGTGACTTGTTCCTCCTTGCTCTCACTGTAGGGTGGGTCACTGACACCACAGAGCATGGTTTTGGATGGTGGCTTACTGTGAGAGGCTGGAGCTCTTGAGCAGTCCCACAGACAGGCTGCAAGATCTCTGTAAGATGCCTTTGTGAGACAACACAGGGAGCCTGTGCCTCTGAGATCGTGTTTTAACACCCAATACATTTTCCTTCAGATTGCAGAAGACCTATGGAGTTGGAGGGCTGAAGCCTTGCAGCACAGAGGCAGAAAAGGAGGGAAGAGGAGGGGTATGGGAGGAGGAAAAATCCTTATGGCCACATGATAGCTTGGAAATGCTGCCAGAGGAAATAAATGTTTTACATTCATTGACCGTAACACCTGGTTGTACTGCAAGGCTGCATTTCACGTCTCCCATGTTTGTATGTGAGATAGGCACTGTTGTGCTCCACTGCATTCAGGTTCTCGAAGTGACACCTGGACTGTTAGTAAACCTGCGTATGTGACCTCAGATCAAAATTTCTGGTTTTATAAGAGGATTTTGACAAATTCAAAGAAGAGGAAGGAGAGAGTCTGGAAAACTAGACTTCCCAAGAGAGTGCAGATAAGTTCACGGTCCTTATTTTAACAAAGAGAAACCTACAAAGAGGCTTAACTCTTCTTCCTCTGCTTGGGAGATTTATGATGGCAGAGAATGATTTTCAGCTGGGTAAAGTCTCACCAGGTTCTAGTAGCTGGCAGCCCTGAGAAGACAGGTTTTGTTCTATGGTAACACATCATGGTGTTTCACAGTGAGGTTCATTAGCCACTGGGACTATTAATTTGGGGGTCTGCTGTATCTCTGATGTAAACATCGGATGGCTGTCTGAAGATTCTTGTCTCTTGGCCAGCCAGAAGTTAAGGACTTGCCGAAGGAAGCCTTACTGAAGGAACTGCCAAATTCATTTCCGTGCTCTATGATGTGCAAGATAGATAACTGTAATACTGTAGGTAAGAGATTATTACATACCAGAAGATGCAGATTGTCTGGTACTGAAGTTAAGGATCTGTTGCACCAGAGATAGAAACTAGTAACCTTTCCAAGAATATTTCCAGCAATATTTTATTTATTTTTTATATCTGTCCCTTAAGCTGAGGACAATGAAGTCTTTCACAGATGCTGATACCTGGCAGTAAATTTGTCAGAGAATCTCCCACTGATGAAAATAAGAAAAATGCTTAGAAAGAACAAGCGAGATTACAGCTCAGAGGAAAAGAGAGACTTGCTGCATTCACCTGGGCTGCACATGAGCCTTCACTTCACTGGCAAGGTGGTGTAAAGAACACGTGGCCAATGGTAAACTGAACACTGTGGATGCATTGGTTTCTTTTCACCTGTTTCTGATTATAAGACAGTCTATCTTGAGGGCTAATTTTTGTCCATGTGACATAGAGTTGATGTTATCTCAGTAGCCATGGCTGGGAACTTTCATCAAGCGAGCTGCACGACGAAGTAAGTCAGAGATAAATGTACCCCCTTGAAAGAACTGTGCTCCCAGGCTCAGCTTTCTCGTCCTTATTATTGTTTTATTTGAGGTCTTTTGCTAGACATCTGGTCCCTGAAAGTTGAATGCTAAGGTGGGGAAACCCACCAGCCTTGCCCCATCGTGTCTGAGGTCTGGGGCTGGTGTTATTAATCATTTCCTTAGCACTGACGAAATACTAAAACTCTGTTCCCCTATTACTTTATCTTAATAATTGCTGAAGAAATGCTTGCAGACATGTAAAATCTTGAAACAGTGGTTTTAAAAACCAGTCAGTAAACCATCAGATTTGATGTTAACAGATTATACTTTGCAGCTAAAGGTGTATTTTGCTGTTATTATTCTAAAAAAAGCAGCAAAGATGGATTTTTAGTTTTTAGGGGCAAAACAGCTGAGATTAACTGCATGCATTTCATTTATCAAGAGCATTAAGTGTTTTGCAGTGGCTGATGAGAGCATTTTAGATATACTGAAAACAGATAGATATATAGTTTATTTCTTTTATGTTAGAAGTTGTCTGAAGGAGAGCCATTATTTACATCCTTTATATCTAATCAAGATAAACTCTCAGTCTCATAAATAAGAACAGCCTTATTTGCTTTAGTGACTTATTTGAGTCTGGAAAGATTTGCTGAGCAGGGGCTGGGCCCGATAATATTTCACAAAGCTAAAAATTTGGTCTTGATACATTCTTGACATGAGACACATCATTTTTCACATTTAAGAACAATTACCTCATGTTTACACAGTATTTAAAGCATGGAAAGTGATTAGATTTTACCATTTCTGGCATGCCCGGGACATACAAATTGCTACTGGCTCTTTAAATAAGGAAAGACATTCATTTAATGCTCTTTAATTTGGTGCCACTTATCTGTCTGTGGAAAGGTTCACTCCTGGTGCTAGTGATGAATATGAAACACAGGCCTAGAAATAACTGTCAGAGAGGGAGGAGGCTTTAACCAGGAGATAAGTGTTAAGATAGATCTGCCTCCTTGAGTCAGTGGGATGAGCCCCATATCCCCGCAAGTCCCCTCCTCGTGGGTTGATAGCCCCTTCCCGTGGTGGGAGAGGTCAGCCTGCTGCTGCAGGGAGGGGAGGAGGGTCAAAACTGGGGAGAGGAAATGACAGGATGATGAATTTGATCTTGCCAGCCACAGCGGGTGCTCCAGGGAGGTGAGAGGCATCCTCTTGGCACAGCATGGAGCTTCACCACAGGCAGACTGTGAGTATCCTTTAGATGGGAACGAGAAACATCAGCATCAGATGCTGATGCCTGTGTCCCGGTTCCTTTCCAGAGAGGAGCTCTGCTCAGAAGCAGAACAAAACCAGACCACAAAATCTCACTTTTCTAGCTGTCAGCTGTGCTGGTCCTGCATTGGTCTGAAAATCAAGTGCATTCTCCTTTCTCCAAGTTTCCTTGCCACCGCTCACGCAGCACCTGCGCTGGCATCTCCCGTCAAGTAGAGTTCAGCTCACCAGCCTTGTTCACTTGCACTGCCATAAGTGCCGGGATGCTAATTTGCAGCTTCTGGGTATTTCTGCACTTCAGTAGCGGTGAACATGCCAGCCTCACTCTGCACGAGATTTGCTTAAGAAAGAACTTAGATATGGTACTTTCCTTACAACATGTTGCACGCACTATCTAATGCTAAGATGAACGTGCCCAGTGACAGACATCTTGGCTCAGGGTCTGGGATAAAAAGTAGACTGGTCTGATCTCCTGACTCTCCTCCTCAAGTGTGGGCTACACTACTGGCTCTCCCAGAATAATAGACTTGTCCTCTCTCTGATACACGAATATCCGTGGCATAAAGAGCAGGCCACGTATGGTGTTTTGCCCCGGGCTTATGGAAATAACGTGCAGCCCTATGGTTTTGCCAAAGTTGCCAACTTTCTGGCTGCAGTTTTTGCTTGCTGTCATTTTAATGACATTTTAATGTCATTTTAATTTTGATTGCTGTATTTAAATATTCTGGGAACACTTCTGTGAACCATCCTTACTTTGCTTTTGCAGTTTCAAGCATGTTGGTAAATAAATACAAATCCTATGTCTGGTACAGTCGGTTTCATAGGCCAATGCGTCAAATGTCATTTGTAAGGAAATGGTTTCATGTGGGGAGTTGGGTACCTAGCTTATAGACCTCAGTGGTCTACAAGTTAGCTACAAGCTTTGCAGACCCTTGGTGCTTTGGTCAGACTTGGAGATACAGATCCCTTCACAACCTTTCAGATACACAATGCTGCACTGTGGTATTGTTATTGAGGGCATCAGGGGATGGAGCAGGAAGGAAGGAATGAGGTGGGTTTTTTTCAATGGAAACTGTGAAAAAAACAGTTTCAGGAACTTTATTTTTCTTGTGGGCTATCTGTGGCTAATCAAGGGAAATCTGCACTCCCACACCCTGTCCAAGCTTTAAAAATATGGCTTTAATGAAAACAAATGCTAGCATTTTAAAGTCCAGGCTGGCTGGAGGCCCTCAAGGTTTTCAAACAGAGTAAATCAGAGGGCAACATCCTCATAATTTATATCAAGTTTACATAGCTTTCCAAGGTACTAATTAAACCATTTGGTCTCAAACAAAATTTGTTCTTCAGTAAATCAGAAATAATATTCATTCTACAGACTTTGTGCCTCCTCTTCAGAGCAATTGTATACATTGTCTTTTAAAGCCAAAGATGTCTGGGGCACAAAGCCCAGATTGGTCCTTCCCAATCATGTGTTTAGGAAGGGTATAACATAACTGGTATAACTTCGAGTGGTATAGTGGTATTGATGTTTAACTCTCCCGAGCTGTGGTCTCAAAGGGGAGGGAGGCGTAGCATCACATCCAGCTTGCATGCAAGCTAAGTTACTCTCAAAACAACTCTGACTCCATGGAGATGCACATGCTTGGCTGAAATGGACCTCTCCAAATCCAAGCTCTGTGACAGATCAACAGTGCCTCTAAGGTGAGTCTCACGGTGGAGCGAGACTCTTGAAAACTGATTCTTACCCAGGTTATTTATTCCTCCCTCTGTTTACAGCACGGTCCCAGCTACGATTAGCCATCGCATAATCCTCCCTCTGACCCGCTGCCGTGGTGGGGGAAGCACTGTGTCAACAAACAGCACAACATTGGCAATGCTTCAGAGCCTGCCTGAACCTCCACACCGCCGCCACCGCCGCCATGAGCGAAAGTAATTAGAGACCGTTTGCATAGGTTGTTAAGAAATGTGTAAACAGCAGTATAAACAACAGCAGGTCAGGTCAGAGAAGGAGGCTGGCACTCAGTGAGGCCGCGGCTGGAGCCTGCCCAAGTGTGAAATTCCCAACTGGGAGAGAACATTTGGAAAAACAACGTGATCAAGATTTATCAACACAAATCATCTCCTAAGTGGCACATTTTATTTAGAGTATGTGTGGCCTCCATCTAGAAGAAGGGAAGTTTTTATCAATCCAAGCTTTATCACTTCCAGATATCTCTTTCTTTGTTTACTGGTGGCGCGCACAATGCCTTCATTTTGACCGGTCCAGTTTAAACACAAGCAGGGCTGGGTTTTTTTGTGGGGCCCGCAGTGAACTGCCTGTGCTCCCTGCTCAGAACCGTGCTCGTAAATCTTCCCTTCAAGCCCTGAAATGCCTCTTTGTGACCGTCACCCTTGAGAAATGCAGCATCCTGGCCCCGATTCATGAATCTGCTTCAGCTTGTGCTGGAAGATCATCCCTGCTCAGGAAAGTGCTTCAAACCCTGCTCAGCTGTGAGGAAGGGCTTAAATGTCTTTCTGAGGAGGAGGAGGAGGGGTTTTCTGGCATGGGTCAGAAAATCAGAGACACAGGGCACTCTCCGCGAAGAGAGGAGTGTATATATTAACCTCCTATAAACCTAAAGTAAGCAGGATGGGAATTGCCTCTTAACACTCAATCAGGAAAGCTTCCTGGGTGTCCTGAGCTCCTAGGTGGCCGCTGCACCCTGTTTGATGCTGTGCTCCTCCTCCTCAGTGCTGGCTCTGGCCCTGCGATGAGCAGGCAGCTGCCACCTGCCTTTCAGGTCCCCAACACACACAAATGAGGGGACATCCACAGGTCTTGAACCACAGTCTGCTGTTATTCCTGACTTGTCTCTCCACAGCACTTGTTACAAAGGGGTTTCCAGAGATTCACAGGTACTAGATTTTTTTGTTCCCTGTGAGGCAGCCTGGCATCATTAGTCTTAATTTGCAAAGGGAGAAAAGATGCGCAGAGAAATGAAGGAGCTTGCCTAAACATGACTGAAAAACACAGTGGAAGAAGAGAGAAAAACAGCATTATCTCTGTGTCTGTTCTTCACTAGGAAGAGCTCATCCATCTCCCATGTGCAATTCCGTGTGCACTAAGGCAGGTGTTACCAGATAGATGGTCTCACCAACACCACAAAGCCACTTTTGCCAGAGTTTGCAGAGCAACCTGAGAGAAATGCAGCATATTGCCTCAGTTTTCCCATCCCTGGGCTAGTCACAGCCATGATGCAAGATAAGACTGTGTCACCCGTTAGATAGGTCAATGTCTTTTGTGAGATGTGCTTCCCACTCTGCTCCCTGCACCCCAGGCAGAAGGCAGTGGTGTCTTTGCTCCTGGCCAGCACTGGCTGCTTCTGGGCAAGAGGAGGCATTCAGATCCCACTGCCCAAACAGTTGTTCGTTGCTTTAGGTCATCGACCATAATTCAGACCTTGCTGAGTTAAGCCAACAAAAGCTATTTTCTGCCCATTCCAGAGGACTTTTCCAGCATCACAGTGTCAGATGGGGGACATGAATATTTCACTGCTAATCCGGTATAGCAATGTAAATGTACCAGCATCAATCAGATCATGCCTTTAAAAGCCTTTTCTAGTAGCGCACAGGTGATGTGTGGAAGCTATTCATAAACTTCTGTCCTCACCTTCTCAGTAAGCCCTAAGCTTAGTGTCTTCGCTCTTCTAAGCTATTCCTGTGGCAAAAATTTGGCTCACACTGTGACACTGGTTATTGTATGATGTTTATTAACTTAAAATATCTGAACTAATGGAGTACCATGGCACAGTAAGGCCCTGTAAGTTCCTTCACATGTGGGCAGCATTGTTTCCTGGTCAATATACATCATATAGAGTGCAATAGGCTTTCAGTAGATCTTTCAGGTACAAATGAGTCTGGATGTTTTGCTAGACATTGTCTCTTAGAAAGGCAACATACAAACAAGTTATGGCTACAGGAGATTGTGCTTCACAGTGTGGGTTGAAGAACAGGATGGAAGAAGGGAAAGGCAAACTTCATGGAGATCTAGGCAAAGGTTGGCGAGGATGACCACCGGCCAGTGCATGGTGAAAAGACAGTTGCTGGTCTCTAATTACTTTGTTTGCTCTATAGCTAACAGTTTTCCTATCAGCCAGCAAGACCATTCAGGAGGTGATACCCTTGCTCGCCCTCTGCAGAGTTGATGGGAATCCAGGAGGTCAAAGCAAGGGTTAGTCTGCTGCTTTTTTGACCTGGATCCTGTTTATTTCCTGTGTCTTACATGACTTTTGTAAGTGGAACACGAACAAAATAACTGAACGATGAGTGTGGAAAACTCAACCGGACTCATGGCTAGCACCACCACCCACAGTCCAAGTCATTCACTGACCCATAAGAACTGAGGCATTGTATGGGGGAGCGGTTTTATGGATGGGCCATAATCACTGCTTATCATGCTGTAGTATGAGGTATTTGTTGCTCTTAGAAAAATGTGAAGCGGATAAGAAGATGAGAAACAAAACAATAAAACTCATATACAGAGCAAGTGCGTAGGACAAGTGTGTAGGATCCTTGCTACAAAGAATAACTTACCAACTTCTGCCCGTGTTGTCATTTGCCACCTTGTTTCCAGGTTGCTTATGAACATGTTTTACAGCACACCTCTTAGCACAGACCCTGGGAATAAACCTTGATAGTCTGTCTCCCTCTGTTGCAGGACTTGAACATTTGGTCTTACCTTTGTCATCTTACCCTGTAACCAATTATTCAGCCTTTAAACAGCCTTCCTTTTATGCCACAGCACTGCGTTGCCTTTAAAGTCTCCAGTGAGGGATTTTGCCAAGAACCTTTTGGAAATCCAAACACATTTGTCAGGCATATCATCATATGCTTGTTGACATCTTCAGAAGACTCTAACTGGCTTTTCAGGTGGGACTTCCCTGTGTAAAATTGTCATTAAATCTTCCCCAGAAAATCGTATGTTACAAGGTGTCCTCTAACTCTGCTCTTTGTTATAGCTTGTCTCAGTTTTCCTGGCATGGGCATGATGCCTGCAGGTGTATTTCTTCAGTATCTCACAAAGCCTCTTTAGAAATCAGCATCACGTATGCCTCATTCCAATCTTGAAATACCAGTGCGGTTTTAGGCAAGAGGTTACACAGCACCCTTAGTGATTCAGCTATTTTATCTTTGACTTCACTTGAATACTGCCTGGCCTCAATAATTTCTGATGGAGCATTTTGTCAGTTTATTTCATAATATCTTCTACAGCTTGATTCTTTACTAAGCCCCCACAAATAAGGGTTCAGACTTGGCAATGTGACCAGAAAAAAGAAGCAAACAAATAAAATCATAAAACACAAAGCAGCAAGAAGACTACCCAGAAAAGAGCTTTCCTTGGGTTACTGGCACTGGGTCTATTTCTGGATCCTGAATTTCTTCTCAGAGTACCTGAAATTCAAAGGGCTCTCGTTCCCCATGTTTTTGTCTCTCTCCATGAATAGCTGAGTCATCTTCTTCACATTTCTTCTCTCCCTTGGAAAAGATCTTTGAGGAATGAGGAGGATCACAGGCTCCCCTAGAGAATACCCACTGCTCTCAGAAATTATGTCCATCTCCTGATTTAGGACACAATCCAGTCTGTCACTACTTCTGTAGCAAAAACGGCCCGAAACTTCTCTCACAGGGTAGCCAGAAGTGAACTATTTCAGCAAACACAAGGCTGGGCCTGAGTCGGGGCCTGTGTGTCCATAACTGTGAACTTCAGGTGCTAAAACAGGGAGCAAACAGGGACAAAGACCTGTGGGTCCACTGAGGGAGGTCCAGACGCAAAGCTGCATGGATGCAGGATACCTAGATGAGCCAAAGGTCTTGGCCCATCAGCTACCAAGCCCCCCCACCAGCTACCATGTGACTGCTGTATTTTGGCCAGGTATTAGGCACCCTAAAACCGTCTTTACCTTCTCATGGAGTTTCAGCCTTGGTTTCACCACTCAGGGACAGTTGGAGCCTTATGGCCTCTTTTGAACCCATTAATACCTGCAGAAACATGCAGCTTTCAGTACCCAACTCCAGTTTATTTAAGGCTTGTTTTAAAAAAACATTACGCCCTGAATTTTATTAAATCAACTTAATAGGAGCTGTGAAGTAAAATAAATAAATATGGAACTCATTTCTGCAGTTAGTGGGAATTATTCTGTTTGTTTACAAAGGCCATTAAAAGCTTACTGGAGGTGTTCATTTCAGCAAGGAGGCCTCATTGATGGATCAGCACAGCCTTGCCAAAACTGTATCCAAAATTTCACAGCAGTGCTCTCATTAGGCTCTAACGGTTAAAAGAAAACACAACTGAGGAGAACTATTAATGTTTCCCGGTGGCCTCCAACCTCCTCCACATTAGTTTTTCCCAAACCACACCACATAAAAAATCTTTTAAGGTTTTTGGGGGCTGGTAGCTTGCAGAAAGGACACAAAAAGGAAGAGCTAAGTGTTTTGTGTTCTTAAAACAACGTGTGTTAAATCAGAAACCTTGATAACTACAGAGGTGCTTAAGCTGTTGCACAGTGTAATATCTCTGATAAAATGCTCAACAGCAAAGAAAGAATTAAACATTAGTGAAAAAGTAGAAATGGTACCACAGAGTATGAAAATCCCCATATTAAAATGTGAACTAAGCATTTCTAAGGTGTGAGAGTTCAGGGCTGTCCCTTAACAGCCAGAAAACACTGATTTTAGATAAGCTCCAATATGAACACTTGAAGCCATTGTAGGTTTTCACCCAGAGATTTCCATAAGCTTATCCACTTTTTCATGTACACATTTTTCATATTGAGCAGTCAGAAATAAAGGTCTGGAATATTTACTTGTCTAAACATATTCTATATTTGCTTTTAATCATTTACTGGTTTTCAAACACGAGTGTTGCCTCCACCCTTAGCCAAAGTACCCAAAGAAGTGACCTGCTTTTAGAGATGTACACAGCCCTCTGCTCCACTGGTGTCAGGAAGGGGCTCGGGTACTTAGCACCTCTGGACGTAACACCTTTGCACTGGCTGCACACCTCCTGCGCAGCTGCTGCATGTTTGCAACTTCCTCTGGAAACATTTTCAAACACTAAGCAACTTTTCTGAGCATCATCACAGAGAACCAGTGTTGAATGCCACAGAAGCACAGATGATTTCTTCTTACAAGTAGCTGGCACAGGGATCTTAAGACTCTGGTGTGATCCTCAGCGATGGGGTGAGACCTTGAAGCACAGTTTGACCCCTCCTTAGTACAGTTTGTCATAGATCTTGTGATAAAATCTTCCTTATATTTAGGCTATTTGGAACCTGATATGAGTCACTCCCTTTTCATGTTTGGACCAGTAGTTTGGAGATGAACTGAAGAGTTTAGATGTAATTTGATGGTTTTACACCTTTGCTTACTTTCTTACCTTCTTACCTTCTTCTTACTCTCACTCAGTAACAGTAACAACTTTTTCCCCTGGTGTGCAAAAGCACATGACTGCAGTTACCAGCTGGAAGAGACAAGTTACAAGCCACCAAGGACCAGGTCCTCCCTCAGAAGAATATCACGTGCCCCAGGAATCTGGGGGCCTGCAGGGTGCCTTTCCCTAAGTCGCCTCCAACACCACTGCTGTGCCAGCGCAAAGCTCTGTATCTGGATGGGTCTCAGAGCTCAGCAGTGTGGCCATGGAGGGAGATGCAAGGAGGAGGAGGTGGTCAGAGTGGCCATTCTTCCTGTCATGTTCTTCTTTTAGAGTCCAAGAAAGTGGGGATGCAGCAGCCCAGAAGAGCTCAAAAGAACAGCACGTACATGCCAAGCATGCCACCCCTACCCTGGCTCAGACTGGGCCCCTGTGAAGGAAGGTTGGAGGTAGTGAGCGAGCATCGCAGGAAGGGCAAGGCTGACATTGGTGCCAAGCATTCAGGCAGACAAGTCCTCCGTGCATGTCTCTGCTCTTGGGAGTTTTGTGTGATCAGCACTAAACAGTCACTGGATAAAATACAGACAAGCCTGGGGACGTGAGTAGGATCCAAGACCTCGAACAGGAATGAGATAAACTAGAGAAATGGGATCCAAACGGCTCAGAGGATACAGAAAATTCCTAGTGTGGGAGGAAGAAAAACAGTATTGTACAACTTTCAGCTGTGAAGATACTCAGACATTAAATATCTTATGTCAAGTTCTCAGTCTCTTTCAGTTTTATTTTATCTTTGTTTCGATAGCCTTTTTTTCCTAAATCTAATCCACATATGACTAAGTCATGTGAAAGATCCAGGCTAGCTGTTGATTTTACAGATTACAGGGAAGATGGGAGGGATGCTCTGGCTGTCTCCTTTCTATAGCAGCAGTGAATAACAACCACTGAGAGCCATGGCCTTTCAATGAGCAGCTATAATAAAACAGATTTCCTAGAAGACTATTAAACAGAGATAGAAATCTCTTTAAAATCTTTATTCTGCTTTGCTAATCAACTGCCACTGTTGTTTAAGGTTGGAGCTTGTTCTATACATTTTCATTATTTCAGCGCATCCCCTGCCAGACCCATTGTAAAGCTTTCTATTAAAATCCTTCTTACTGTAGTGGGATGAACTTTTTTTTCCCCAAGACAATTTAATAGAAACTTGGCACCAGAAAAAGTGTTTCTGTTTCATTACTATAATATATAAAAGTTCATAGGGAGCTCAGAATATTCTTTCTAAAAAATAAAAAAAATTACTAGCACATGCTGGAATACAGAACTTGCTGGCAATTATACAGTAGTCGTCTTTTAAATACACACTTCCCATAGTGTTTCTAAGACCATTAGCAATCATTCTTAAAATGTAGAGTGAGTATTGGAATAAAATTCATACTCTGTAAATTTTTTCAAAATGTTGCTCAAATAGATTTCGTGGTAGTCTGAACACAAAAAGACAGCTTGAAAATGTTTTTTCAGCCTATTGAATTCACACTTCACATTACTTTTTTAAACTGCACTTCTAACATTTTTATTATAGCAACTCTTTTCAGTGTAGCCCACTAAATTCTTGTTTGGCTCTCAGAAATAACAATAATCTTTAGAACCTACATAGTGGTTTAAGTTTTTAAAGTGCTACACAAATATTAACGAATTAATGTTTGTTCAACCCATACTGGCCTTATAAAGAGGCTGCAGTGAGGGAAGTGAACACTTTCCCTGTCACTATTAACAAGATTAAAAGTGTTGATGTTGTACAAACGCAAAAATGAGGCACAGTTTGAAATAACCATCTTGCTATTGATTTTGGCCAAATTATGGGTAATATCAAACTTGTAGATTACTTCCCAGTACTATCAAAGGAAAAACGAGAAAGTGCTTATTTGCCTGCTTTGGTAGCCGACAGCAAGTGCTGACGATGGGAAAAAGCCTTCACTTTCCATCTTTGAGTACGTACAACTTTTCCGCAGCACGGGAAGTGATTTTTCAGGAGCACAGGAAGCCCATGTACCCTCTGGGTCATTTCAGCAGGCTGACGGGCACAGGACCCACAGGGGACGGTGCCCTTGCGTGCTGTTACCCTCCTGTCTTCTCTTCCACTGAGTCATCAGGACCTGGACCATAGCTTTACATCAGAGATGTTTTCTAACATACATTTGTTTTTAATATATTAAAAAGCTGATTGAGTAATCTTTACGACAGCTGAGGTTTCCCGTAAATCAGGACCAAAACATTACCTTATTCAGTCGTATCTGATGTGGTTGCCCAACAGTCCTCTTTACAATGTGCTTTCCGCAAAAGTCCCCAAATTGACTGGGCTTCTGGACCCACAATAATGATGTTGCAATCATTTCAAAGTATAACTCTAGCATGTGTTCTGGAAATAACATGACCATAAACATTACTGGAAGTTCCTAAGTGTCAGTGATTTCATACTGACTTTAACAATAGCCAGTAAACATACAGTTCAGACTTTAATCCAATTTTCTCAGTAAAACTAATTTCAGTAAGATAATACTTTCTTGTGGGATTACTGCACATCTTGGGTGGTTTATCATTCAATCTTCATCTTTTATTGATGCACTGTATATGTTATATATGACCCCAAACCCTTGCCAGTGCTGTGTTCCTAAACCCATGGAATTAATTAGCTGTTTCCACGTTCAGTTTTGACTGCTTTAACACCACTGGAATTTCACTAATCACATTAAACATTAGCACCATTCACAGATTTCTATTCTTACACATTCCCAGTGTTCGCAGACATCCACAGCTGACGTCTACGGCGCAGGCAGAAACACTGTGGAGACTCTTCTGCTCACAAGACGTCCCCCCGACACTGGGGGAACACGCCACAGCTGCAGGGCTCCATGCTGACACATCTACTAAGAGGATTAGGACTTTAAGTAGAAAAAACATATGTCGTTTGCAATATAGCTGGAGAGCTACCAACAGCTGTAATTAAGGATGCCTATGCATTTCCATGTTAAGCCCCTGTTTTCATTTGCTCATAACTTTCCAAAACTTTCACGTATAAGGCTGAACTTTTACAGTCCTGCTTTCTGCCAAATTGTGGCATTTTTTTTCAGTTGTTGAAAGTTTGAGGAAAAAGCAATGTATCCATTTTTTTGAATGAGAGAAGAGAGAAATTTAAAAAACCCCTCGTGTAAACATGTGGGTTGGAACTGATTTATGCTGGATTTTCTATTTCATTTAATTTGCATATGGAATATTTAACAAATTATGTTTCAGCAGCTGGCAAGTATGGGATAACTTTTTATTAAGGCAACAGAAATAATGCAACACACTTTTCTCCTACACCTTAAGATGCTCCTTTACAGAAAGTCACAATTTAAAGACCTGCTTAAAAAATATTTTCCTCTCAGTGGTGTGAAGAGATCACAGAACTCCACTCTGAATTTGCAGCCGTAATAACACTCCTCTTGAATTTCTTGGTGTGGATATCAGGAATGAACAAACCACACTGACCATGCAAGAGTGCCATGACCCTTTCTTGGCACATTCGAATAAGACCCTCCGAAACACAAGTCCTTGGTGGTATGAATATGTGAATATTATTGGTGTTTGCAGATGTCTTAGACTGCTTTGAACTTGAAGGACTATTTCAAGCCTTTGTAAGTCTATGCCTCATGTCCCTCTTTCTACCTGGTGGAAAGTAATCGGTATAACATTAAGATCTTTTTAACCCAGAAAGATCTTTTGTCTTACCGACTCCTTTCATTCCTGTCTTTTCCCATTGTTTATCCTGCCTCTTGCTGCTGTCTAGGTGTTGAATTTAGACTCTTGTAACTCAGCAATCATTTCAAAATTACTCTGTGAGAAGACATTGAGTTGCTGGAGCATGTCCAAAGAAGAGCAATGAAGCTGGTGAAGCGCCTAAAGCACAAGTCTTGTGAGGAGTGGCTGAGGGAACTGGGGTTGTTTAGTCTGGAGAAGAGAAGGCTGAGGGGAGACCTTATCACTCTATAACTACCTGAAAGGAGGCTGTGGCGAGGTGGGTGTCACACTATTCTCCCAAGTAACTAGCGATAGGATGAGAGGAAATGGCCTCAAGTTGTGCCAGGAGAGGTTAGATTGGATATAGGGGAAAATTTCTTCACTGAAAGGGTTGTCAAATATTGGAACAGGCTGCCTGGGGAAGTGGTGGAGTCACCATCCCTGGAGGTATCTAAAACATGTGTAGATGTGGTGCTTAGGGATATGTTTTAGTGGTGGACTTGGCAGTGTTAGGTGTACAGTTGAACTCAGTGATCTTCAAGTTCTTTTCCAACCTAAATGATTCTACGATTCTATGCACATACACTTTGAACACTGAAGCAATACTAAATAGTCAGAACTTATCGACAACTGAATTCTGTTTGGAGAAAGAATATATCTTCTGTGTCAATAGTAAATATTTAATTAAAAACTCAGATCTCTCTTCTACTGTGTTTATTATTCTTGGGGGGAGGAAAGAAGGAGAATGGGTGGGTGTTAGCTGGGATTTTTATTTTGTCTCATTTTTTCTTCATGGATTAATTAGATCCTTTTTCCTTTATTCACTTATTTTGTTCCTCACCAACTTTTTCCTTCACTGATGGAAAACCTAGCTTTGCTAAAGAGACATTTAAATGAAAGTTGCTTTTTAAATGCAGTTGTCTGTTAAAGCTTTTCCTTTCCTAATTATGATTAATGTTTCTGAACATCCTGGGAGAGAGAGGTAACTTTTTGTAAGAGTTCAGGTCTAGAAATTCTTCTCAGAGGATCTCCTTGTGTTGTTCTGTTCCCTTTGAAATGTTAAGGGCATTGGAACACTTAAAAAGGAAGCAAATCATCCTAACAGCCTCAATAGGGTTTTTTGTTTGCTTATTTGTTTCAGAGTTCCCCTCAAAAGTGGTGTTTTAGATTCCTCACAAATCAGGATCCTCATAAATCTAAAATCTGTCTTGGACCCGCTCTATTATATGATGATTGTTATTTAATTACCACAATGCAAGATGTTGCACTAAAAGAATATTCTTAAGATGAAAAACAAAGAAATTTTTAGGAGATAAGAAAACCAAGCTCCTCAAACACCATCAATTGCCCTGTCCTCTTGAACATACTGTATTATGACACGGCCTTTATCTAGGTGTTGTGTATTTTTTCTGGCGGCACTCCCATCCCACTTAAGGGCAGAGTGGCTAACCAATATTTTTTTACTTTCACAGCTTCTGTAGTGTGTCTCCTAGGACTTCTTTAACGTACAGCAACTTGCATCAATGACCTGAATATAATAATATTCCTTTCTGCTTTGACACTTCTTGAAGTCTTCCAGGATATTAACTGGATATTGATAAGCTAAGATGAACCTATCTTCCCAGCACAATATAACATCAAGTTCTCAGCACTCCCTCCTCCTAATCAGTCTCCAACTTCCAGCTCCACTTCCTAACCGCTTCCCTCCATCTGCTTGCATTACATGAGAGGATCCTGCTCAGCATCCGTGGCCCGAGAAGGGACATGCACAGCCATCCTCCACAGGGGCACTGCTGCCAGCTGCCTGCATGGAAGTAGGCAGAGCCTCTGGAGGACTCAGCAGACACCCTTTGAAGAAGTAGGTACTTCAAACATTTTACTATTTAGGCAAATTGTCACAAAAGGCACATCCCTAAGGCAAATCTCAGGCCTCTTCCCCATGGCACAGATAAGTAGTGTTTGTCAATAAACTATCTGAAGAACTTTTTTTAGCCCACAAAAAGCAACATATTGTCCCCAAATCTCTTAGAAACACCCGAACATTTTAGCTGAAACCTTTCCAAAGACCAAGGAGGTACCCCAGAAAAAGAACAACTCATCCCTGAATGGTTGAAATCTGGTAAAACTATTAGCAGCTGAAAGCAGGATCTTATAATGAGAAGTGCTCGACAACTGCTGTGGTGCCATCTTCACCTAGATTATTTATGCATCCATGTAGGATGTGAGTAAAGGATTGATACACAGGAAAAAAGTGTGTCATGAGACTTGGAGCAGATCATGTTAGTTTCATGATTTATATTTTTAATATAGCCACTCCTCTTACTCTGTCTACCTATGGAGCCACAAACGCAGCTGAAAACAGGCTGTAGCCCAGCATATAAAGAGGAAATGGGAGACAACAAAAAATGTCTGTTCATCTGCATCTTATCCTTGTCTAATCCTCACCAATGTGACCCCAGTCTGTTAAAAAAAGATAGATCTGAAACATCCACATATTTTCTAGATTAAAAAAGGAGAGCAAAAGTCATCAGACAAACTTTTTCCTGCAAATAATTCACTTAGCTGTAGAACTCACCAGATAAAGAGCGTGATTGTTTTACCTCAAATCAGGGAAACACTCACATGGCATGTTAAAAATTGTATGCCAAACTTTTAAAATTTGTTCTTGAATTTCATGAAAATAGCCTTCAAGAGGTCGGAGCTGTTTGGTTTTGGTGTTCCTCTCCAGAGAGAACTCCCACTATCAGTTTGGAAAAATAATTATCCTTCCTGTACCTCTCATGATCTTTTCCCTGCAAATGAAGTGAGCTTTTTTGCGGCCAGCTTGAATCTCAGCTGATTGTCTGTACTTTGTTTCCTCGTATTTTAATACCCAAATACTGGACCCAGCACCCTGGTCTAGCGAGAATGGCTCTCCAAAGCCTCAGCGAATCTGCTGGAAGCTATGAAGAGCAATGCGGTGATTTCAGCTAAACATTACCGGCTCCTGACCCTGGAAAGGGAAAAGTCAAAGTTCTTTTGGAAATGACACATTGTGACCTGCAGTCTGCTGTAGCACATTAAGTCTGATAAATGATCAGAATGATGACTTAAACAAGCATCTAAGAGAGAGTATTTTGCTTAATGTACCCAGCAGTTAACCTTATGTAGTCACATTGCATAGTGGGCTCATTTGGAAGCCTGTAGGCTTAGCTAAGAATAAACAAAGCATTGCAGTACCATTAAATGTTTTCTACGTCTTCCTTCTGTGTTAATGTGGTTCAGTGCTTCTGTCATGAAAATGAGCTAAATGGAGTTTCCCACACTCTCGACCACAAAGAGTGCACTATATTGCCTTTCCGATAGACATTGTGTACTTTCCTGAACACATGCCTGTTTCAAGACCAAACCTTGATTTTCATGCACTAAAGAGGTCTGCAGAACAGAAAAGGATTCAAACCCAAAAGCAGAAAAAAATGGAAGTGATGTTCAAAAACCATGCAGCTTTTCCAGGTGGCAAAAAAACCCTATATTATGCACAAAAAGAAGTCAATTTTTTCCCACATCCGCAAAATGCTCTCAAGTGAAATGACAAATCTAATCCTCCTGCCTAATAAGTTCTCAAATTTTTAATTTAGGCACTATACCAGAGCTCTATAGGTACTAGAATAATGTGAGTTATTTCTCTGTATTAAGTTGCTCAACTGTAATGACTTCGTCATTTCATTTAAGCACCTGTTCTGGAAAATAGGTCCTGATCCTGCAAACAGTCACATCTAGTGAGTATTCCCATTTGAACTCTAAAATTGTATCCCAGCTTTTTAGGGTGATTTACGGCACACTATTAGAAGCATCTATAAGCACCTGAAATGTGCCAGTGGATGAATATCAGCAATAATTGTAAATATAGTTTATGAGTTAAGCAGTGCACTGATACTGGTGGCCAATACTCTGCAAAATATTGAATCTCCCAACTCCTGTTTAAACTCCCACTGACTTCAGTTGGAATTCAGACTTTAAATGAGGAGTTAGGAGCCCAGATGCTTTGCTGATCATGGGTCTTTGGCTGCAAAACGCTGAATCGTCCCGAAGGACTCAGTGGAAATGATAGCAGAGAGGTATTTTATTCCTGCATATCTCCTCTTGCAGTTTATCCGATAGAGGAAAATTTCCCTTGAAGTTCAGACCACCTTTCTTGTTTCTCTCGCAGTCTTTCTAAAAAATATAAAGTCAGCTTTTCCACAGAGACCTTTATTACCAACAAATTGAAAAGGTGCCCATGCCCTGGGGAAAGGGCTAGGCTACACGCTCTGACCGTTGAGGCAGACAGCCCAACTCTCCAACGTCAAGAAGCAACAGCCAACTCCCTTACCCACAAAAATAATTTTATTTTCTTAGGGAGAGGAAGTCTGCTGTCTTTGCTCCTCTCTGCCCCTGCCGCTTCTCTACAGGCGTTCCTGACCCCTGTGCAGAGCGGAGGGATGAGGCAGGATTCCCAGAGCTCCAGAGGGGAGGGCAGGGAGGGTGATCTGAACTCTCTGCCCCCAAGGTACGGCTGTGCTCACAAAGCCAAAGTCCAGCTACCCTCCTCTGCTCCTGCCCAAGCTACCTTAAGCTTGGTCAGCCTGGTGAAGACCTCCTTCATACGTGACACTTCCTTACTCACATATTAAATAGCTCCCACATTTGCTCCACTCTTAGATGCTTACAATATAATTATACCAGGGGTGGACTTGGCCCAACACAGTTAAATATTAGTTTTTGTTTCTACTCCTACAGTAGCATGAGTGGAAGGTCTGTATCCATGTAAATACCAGAATTTTCTCTGCTGCTTTCCACCTTACTTTAGCCTCCTACTTGCAAATCTGCTGGAATCCTTTGCCTTATGTATTGTTGAGCTCTTTCTGTGAGGCTTGCTGAAACTGGGATTCCTTTTCTTTTTATTTTTCAAGTTAGCATCTTGAAGAAAGGAAAATAAACATGAAGTCAGAATTTCCTGCAGGACAGTGGGAAGGGGAGAGATCAGATCAGCTGTAAGATGTCGGTGTTATTTTCCCAGGATAAGATCTGTTTCATTTTAAATCTTTTTTTTTTTCATCGTTTATTATTTATTTATCATCCACTTCTAAAATCACCTTCAGATCCATGGACAAACTGGAAGATTCTGTGATTTTCAGAAATAACGAGTTCAAATTGCCGAAGACCACCTCTAGGGTGAATTTCCCTGTGCCCCGTATTGCATTTACGGCACAGATGCCTTCACAGGAAATAAGGGTCTGAAAGTGGAAGACCTAAGTTGTGCTCTTTCCTTGATCAACCCATCTGGGAGTAGCTGGTTGCTATTCTGTCGCTAGTATAACCCTTTCCTCCCTCATTGCTGACTAGTTCATGGACACTGCAGGATCCTGTGGACAGGGAGACCCTATTGCAGAGCTTGCAGAGTGCCAAAACACGAGGACAATGCTTTGTGCTCAGGCATGGCTATAAGGAACATGGCTGATAGTAATTTGTCCTCCCTAGAAATTTCACTAACTTCATCTGCAACAAATTTATCTTCTCCGTCCAAGCTAGTCAACCTAACATATTATGCTTAAGTATTTCTTTGGAGCACTGACTTGAAACCTTTGTTTGGAAATTCCCCTCTTGGAAAACTATAGCTAAGATCTGAGCCGAACCTGGCATACAAGCTATCATACATAAGGCCAAAACAAGTAAACACGGCTGTCATCACAGCAAAGGCAAGATGCTGGGGAGCCTTTGGAAGGAAAGCAGGAGGATTTTCTCAACACAGGTCCATTCTCACTGCTCGAGAAGCTCCATTGTGCAGAGACATGCCATATGCGGAACGCTGCTCCTCCGAAGCAGCAGTGACGTACTTCGCTGTACACATGGTCAGAAAAGGTACAAATAGCAGAGGATGTTAGCAATGATTGCAAAGTGGAAGAATGAGGATCCACTCCTCATTTATCTGAAAGCGGTATGTGTTATATACTTCATTGCTTATCAGTTCATTCTCCTAAAGGGACTGTGCAGGTGGACCATCAAAGGCAAGGGCAAAGAAAAATGAGGACTGTGCCTGTCTGCAGGAGGAGGACTGTTTCAGCGCCCACCTCTAAAGCTATAGTCCAGGCTTTTACCTCCTGTTCAGCCCTCAGCCTCCCCTGTGGAAGACCAGACATAAAACTTGCAGGACTGAGATCTTCACTGCAAAGACTCCTCTAATGATACCAGTGCACTACCACGATCTAGATTCCCAATGTGTTGAGGAAGTGTAACCACCTCTTTGCAATCAATGGGACATCTTCTCTGCATGCTGAGGGCCCTGTGCACACGGGCACTGCGTCCCTTAGGAATATATGCCCAGCTGAGGTTTTGAGTATTTGGCTGTGATCCTGGAGTAACCTCAGTGAAGTCAGTGGATTTTCCCAGGTTTACTCCAGTATAATGAGGTAAGAATTTGGACCTCTGTGCCATATTGTATGGATTTTGATTAATTTTAAATAAAGTTCCACCTTAAATGAATTGCAAGTGTTATCTGTTTTTATATATAACTTCATGCTCTTTATTATTTAAAATGTCCAATTTGCTAGATGAAAACATAAATACTGACTGCAGCTGTAGAATTTAATAAAACCTCAGGTTTGAGCTAGCGAGTGAAAAAAAGTATATTGTTGAAACTTGTGGTCAAACTTGAAGCTTGAAGGAAATATTTTAGCACTATCACAATATTAAATTGCAATCATTATTTAATTTATCTTCTCTGAAATGACTTAAGGGAAGTGCACCAAAAGCCCTATTTACCTAAGCCAGGAAATAAGTCAGTGATCAGCTAGGTGGATGAAGTAATTGAAAGCTGACAAGGACAATATAATGCCACTATTGTAACAGCACTTAGAAGTATTGTTTGACTTTGACCTTCTAGGAATAAATGTTGCACAGTTTTCATTTCTCATCCAAAAAAAAAAAAGTGTACAGCAATAAAATGTGTTCCTTTCACTGAATTCTTGATATTTTTCTTTAAATTGAAAAATATCAGCTTTGGCACATCTGGAGGAAAGGAATGTTCTCCACAATTACCAAGATTTTGAAAAAAATATAGATATATTAGAAATTAAGGTATTCACCAGGCAGTACTTCCAGCAAAAAGTCTGAACCCTGGGCAACCTGTGCATTTCAATTGTCACTTTGAACTTTGTAACAAAGGGTAGACTGTAAAACCAGTTTATAAAAAGCATTATGAGATACCACAACTGGCATTTTTATGACCTTATTAAACTACATCCAAGTGTCATAAATTATACGTAATGAAAGTGAATAGGATCTCTGACTTGATTTTAATATTAGGAACATGCGTATTAGTTTAAGGGCTTTTTTCTGAATAAAAGGGTATTTTTGTTGTTTTCTTACTTTGGCACTGATGTTATGTGGAAGTCATAAATGTCAGATTACATTAAATTGTTTTTGTTCCCATAATAATATTGTTAGTAAATTACTTGGAGTAATGAGCAGTTTTTCTCACTAAGTAGTATTAAAGGTGTTAATTTAGACTCAAAGTATTTCACATTCTTATGACAAACATATCAACTGACTGTTTAGACATGAAAACCAAATCATTGTTCAGAAAAAAAATTTCTGTCTTTCAAGAATGATTGTTCAGAAAATGTTGTAACTTTTTTTCCTGATACCCCATCTCTGCAGTAGGAGAAAAATTGCAGATGTCAGTTCAAAGTAAACCCATTTTTAGATGTTACTGTTTTAGATGGAGAGCTTATGCCCAAAAGTAGCATAAAAAGGTGTGTCGATATATAGCACAAGCAGAGCGCTCACCACTGGGGGATAGTATCTATGTCATTCTCTTGAGAACCTCAGTTAGCTGTACCGCATTGAACCAAAGGTCCATCTGAGCCAGCAGTCTGTCTCCAACACTACCCCAAAGGGAAAGTCTAGGGAAGTAGATAAGACTCATAACAGCACAGTATGCACTTAGGAGACTTTCTTCTCTCAGCTCTGTCCCACTCCTCCAGTCATTCACAGCACTGGGAGGGAGAATTAGAGAGAATGCCCATTAGTTGCAGAGGCAGTTGTGGAAAATGTTTGCTTCCTGTTATGAGAAAATGAGTGGTGTTTGATACTTGTACATCTATATCACGTGTAGCTAGCCTGTCAGGCTTTCCTGAGCATGGGGCGCAGCAGTTCTGTGTTCCCCAGAAGTTAGACACGAGGCTCCAGACCCGGGGATGTGGGGTGCCAAGGATCCCCCAGCACATACCCTCAAACTGCTCAACGCATGCTCACCGTCTCTTCCAGGAGGGTCCCAGCTACTGGCAGACACAGGTAATGTAGGTCTGCAATCCAGCAGCTAGCTGTCCACAGTGGCCAGGAAAACACCTTCTGCAGATGACAGCATGCCTCCAGCTGGATGACTGGAAGGGATGTCTGTGCTTCATTCAGGAAAAACTCCTGAAAAATAGCAAGCTTCAGCCACCTGTAAGGATATGAAGAAAACTGTGGCTGATGTTCAGCTGAAATTTTGTTTGTATAGGGAGAACAGAAGGGTCTCCTATTCTTCTTCTCCTGACAGAATTTTTATTTAAAAAAGAGGGGTAAAAACCCCCCACAACATCAAAAATATGTTGTGGCCATTCCTGAGACTTGTGTGTCAGAAAGCACCAGAAAAATGCACGCAGTGTATTTTAAGCACTTGCAGTATTAAGAATTTAACTGGGCTGGGTTGTGCACTGAGAGGAATGAGAACAATCTTTCCCCCACAATTGTTCATGTTGCAGGGAGAATTTTTGGCAGAGCCCCAGGGTGACATTTTCTCTCCCACTTCTTGCTGCAACACCCAGTCTTCCCATTCTCTCCATCAGCTTATCAAGA